>NC_064646.1:29308441-29610108 GCF_023864345.2 Schistocerca serialis cubense
CCAATTCTATTCAATACCTCCTCATCAGTTATGTGATCTACCCATCTAATCTTCAGCATTCTTCTGTAGCACCACATTTCGAAAGCTTCCATTCTGTTCTTGTCTAAGCTATTTATCGTCCTTGTTTCACTTCGATACATGGCTAAACTCCATATAAATACTTCCAGAAATGACTTCCTGACATTTAAATTGAAACTTCCCCTTTGAACAATTATACATGACTGTGCTTAAACTGACATAAAATATTTTTAGCGCAACGCAATCTGACTATCAAAGATCCCTGCAAAAGAATGGCCCTGACTAACATTAAACTATACCTTTCACAAATCACTTACCTCACAAAAATCTTCGCTGCTCAAGCTACTGCAATACAGCGAGCGCCACTACTGCCAGCTAAATAAAAGATTCAAACTATGGAAGGCACTAACTACTGATAGGGATAGTTAGCAAATGAAAGATATTAATAGAGAACAAACAATGTATTTACCTTAATATCATCACAAGTCATAATATATATATCAGTTCATGACAAATTACAAATCTCCGCCATCTCTCTCCCCACATCCACCACTGCTGGCGGCTCACCTCCAACTGCATAACGCTACGCGCTGTTCACATCCAGCTGCCGCTGCCCAACACTACAATGGCAGACAACAATGCAAACTAGCCACAGACTGCACACAGCACAGCCAGTGATTTTCATATTGAGCGCTACGTAACGTTGCCAATAAGAAAACATAAACAGCCTACTTACATAGAGAAAACATAAACAGCCTACTTACATAGCCCCCATGCTCCCCACAAAAAAATTTTACAAATTTTTTTTTTTGGGCTTTGGCCAATACATATTTGTTAAAATTTTTTTCACAATCACAATAACAAAGAAATCAAAGGCACACACTTATTGATATTATGTTGGTCAAAAGCTCAAATTTTCTCACAGTCCATAAAGACAGTCCTGAGTCCTGATCGTTCATTACGGTAAAATAGTACTGTTTTTCTCAAAGTCTGAGCAGTAGAAGAAAATGCACACGGAAGTAGTGGATTTCCATGCAGTCTTGAAGAAGTAGTGTTGTCCTTCCAACGGAAAGACAGTGCTGACTCTTGACATGCATACAGGTAATGGGCCACAACAGAGCAAATCCACAGCAGAGTCAGTCGTAGTTTGGAAGAATATTGGTAGGTAGGTCATCACAGAGCAGACCCACTGCAGTCCTGGTAGAGATTACGGTATTGGTGGGCCACCAGAGGTGCAGACCCACTGCAGTCCTCGTAGAAATAATGGTATTGGTGGGTCATCAAAGATGCAGACCCACTGCAGTCCTTGTAGAAATAATGGTATTGGTGGGTCATCAAAGATGCAGACCCACTGTAGTCCTTGTAGAGATGGCCAGCAGCCATCTGTTGCGATTGTGCAGGTGCACATTCACCATCGAAGAGTCTTGCGGAGAATATAGCAAGTCCATAAACCATCACTTGTGCACTCACAAAGTTTTTGGAATTGTCCTTAGAACCAGCAATGCTGTTATCCAGTCCTTTGCTGAATTAGTAACACACGTGCAAACACGAACAGTCCCAACTTCTCACATATTGTCCATATACTATGACCAACAGAAACGTGTGCAGTGAAATGTAACTTACAAGTTAATAATATCATGAACTGGTGACAATTACAATTTAATAACATAAGAATACAATTACAAAGGTACTAAATACATCATTAAAAACATAACAATACAGATAACATTTGTAGTACAGGCTTTACAAAAGAATCGAACTAACATATACATCAGTGGAATTATGACATGAGTACATACATAAAAGATCACAATAACTTTTGAAACATCAACTTCACACATGAGCATTAAACAGAATAAATAATGTGTAAGCATATTTATAAGGTAAATAACATATTATGAATGCCAATTATATTTGAGGATAACAGTATTCCTCATCATAGTGAATGTAGCTTAATATTAATAGAAGAAAAAATTCTATGAAACTACACAGAGACAGGAAGAAAACAAATACACAAGGGTACACACACACATAGTGGGATAACACCAATAGGAAAGGACAGGGTTCGTTTTCAGTGTAACATTTGGTACTGCAGTCCAACCCAAAACTTCATATATCTTTCCTCTTATTTCATCCTTTGTTTCCACCAAAAAAAATTCTAACTAAGCATGCTTTCTGTGTTTATATGTTCACACATTTCTTACCTCATTTTTATTTTCCATTATCTTACCTCATCATTTATTTCCAAGAAAATCCTACCTAAAATACTTTTTTTTTTGGCCAAACCATTTTCTTATAGCGTCTAAATGCATTTCTTCCAATTCATCATAGTTAGTTTCTTATATAGTCTACCCCTCTTAAGCTAACTTAAATCTACTGAGCTCAGATGCTAAACTAAGGGACGAGGCAATGCAGCAGCACATAAAACAATTAATATAAACAGCAATGAAAAAAAAATGGAAAATCGCAAAGCAAGCTACAGTAAATCTAAATTAACAGAAAAAATGCAAAATTACAACTAATATGAGCCAATGTGCAGCAACAAAAAAATAAATCTGGCTTAGCAGAGTAACACAAATTAAAGTTCAGTAGCACTATGCCTGGCAAACAGCAGCTTATATCTAAACATGACATAGCTCAAGCAGAAAAAATATTACAGTAAAAACAACAATGCAGATAAGGGAAATGTATATTCACATCTTAATATCTATGTAATTAAAGTGGTGCACCACAACAACTGATTGTAAAAAGAAATATTACCATGTACTTGAAAAGAAAATTACGTGTTACTGTTACTAGTTCCTTCTTATTGTTCTTTCCTTTCCAAGTGCTCCTTTTTTTTAAAGAATGTGGATCATAAAATAATTATTTAATAGATCTGTTGACAGAAAGTGTTCACATTAGCAAATGCATTTTATTTTATAAAAGCAATGCTGCAACACAGCTGGAAACCAGATATCAAGTGAAATAAGCAACTACGAAAAGCAAAGCATAAAAATATCATTCAATAGTCATGTGGCATTTCGTAAGTCAGTAGCTCTCAACTCTCGTAGAAAGACACTTGTCATTATCGGGTTTGCAGATGTAAGAATATTTCCCATCAATTCATAAGCATTTCAGTAAATATCATAAATTAAGAGCACAGTGTAATCATATGTTTTCAAGTTCGACCGTGTCGTTTTTGCAATGCTTTCTCTAAAGGAATGACAATGGCCAGGATAATGGCCTCCCTTTTTTTTTTTTCTTCCTGTGCTCTGAAAGGCACGCGCCAATGGCCCTCTCTCCAGGTGTCCGACACAGCTGGGTGCCCACGACACATTACGTGCAGGTGGTCACTTAACTTTCTTACGGAAAGATTTACGACAGCAATTTTCGCTACAGTGACAGTCTCACATAAAAATATTTCACAGGTCAAGAATTAGCGTTGCAAATCTGTAGAAACAAAATGCTATTGATATAACAGTGTCAAAAAAAATTTTCGTCTGCATTGTAATACATTCACGCATATACACACACATTTCATAACTCTTAAAGTACGTTTCTTGGTTTCCAACATCCTTTTCATAAATCAGAGTCCCTAAACACTACTCATTATTCCTTACCTCATTATACATATACATATTCGTCGACACTTCTTCAATATTTCATCGTGAGAAATACGTAGCATAATAAACATTCCTCAACAACATAATACACATCGTCGTCGTAATAATAACATCATAACACTTCAGTCAAATCTCAAAATCGTCGTAACTTCCTCCAATAATTTCTAAGCCTAAAAAAATTCTCTGCTCATGTCAAAAGTGTCAGCTGCCTCAAACGTACTTTAAAAATCATGATCTCATACCAAATACATCATTCAAAGCTCTCATAGTATCACAATGATTCCGAAAAAATATGAACAGTTTACAAAGTACAGACAAAATACAGTTTCATAAGTGTGAAGTTACCCAACTGTGTATTGCGTAAACATGTGTCACAGATGTAGTAAAAAAAGTTTCTTTCTCTGTTAAATGATCAGATAGCTGTGTAATTTGAGTGTTAGAAAAATATGGTACCGATGTGTAAAGTTGTATAAGCAAATACCATATTAGCTAGGGCCCCTTGTGCTTGCCAAACACATGGTACACAAAGTAAGCGTGTACCCCCCTGAGGATTATTGTAATTATACCCTCAGGTATTACAGATTACAGCAATGGAATGAAATGTATCACGGAAAACTTTCTTTGTAATTAAAAAATCTTTAAAAATAAATGTTTTAAGTATAAAATTGATCACTGAAATGCGTGTCCTGTAGCGCTAAATGTGCATCTTGTTGTAAGATAATCTCTGTGGAAGTGTCGTAGTTATTTTCCTCCGAAAGCTAAGTTCTGCAGAAGCCAATGTACTTACCTCATGATAAACAAAAGTGAAATGCTTTGCGTATAGATATCGTAGTTATTATGCTTATTGGCGTGATGAAGAAAGTACTGTACAGTAACGTAATGTTGTGCCACGAAAAAGGCTGTCTCATTGTTGCTATACCACAAAAGTTACTACTAAAACATGTTTTTCTTTCCAGAAGAATTCAGAAAACTGTGCAGATATAAAACAGATACACCGCAAAAGCAACATTGTAAATTGTCACTCATTAGTAGCGTCGTGATAAAAATCGTGTAGCTGTCACATAAACTAACCTCTGTGTCATCTGGTATCTCTCAGAAAGTACTTTAAACCCAGAATGTATTTTCAAGTAAACCAAAATGTTGCACTAAAATCTCATTAGCAGTACCAGATATAATGTTACTTTTCTCGGAGCCAGCCGGCGCACGTGTATGCCTGCGGTGCGAGTCATTGTCTGTCTCTTTGTTGCCGCGCGTCGTTACTGGGATTAGGAGGCCTAACTTCCACAAATTCGCCTTGCCGAGAGGGCCCAGCTCTGTTTAAAGCTCGCCAGTTCTGATGGAATTCAGGTCTGTCGTTTTGTCGGTAGTTTACACAGTTTCTTTCGTGTCGGTCACGTGGTGGAGAATTTCTCCCTGAATCGTAACTGCGCGCTGGTCCGTTGCGTCTAAAGTTATTCTGTCTCCCTTGATAATAATTATTTTGGTTCCCAAATTGTCTGTTTCTCAGATTGTCTCTGTGATAGTCACTACCGCGGAGAGGTGATCTTTCCCTGTAATTATTACTACTCTGCCAACGGTTGTAATACGGGTGGTGTCTGTTTCGGTCACGATTTGTGTTGTGAGAATAGCCTTGTCGCGTCCAGTTATTATTTCTTTCATCGCGGAATTGCGACTGATGTGATCTGTAATTGTTGTGCTCCTGCGTTCCGCGATTGTCAGTGTCACTTTCCAGTTCTTGTAACAGTCCCTGAAAAGCTTCAATGTCGTCTTTGCAACGTCCTGCCAAAATAATATGTCGTAAATGTTCAGGTAATTTGATTAAGCAAATGCGGATGAGTTCTGAGGGGCTGTATGGGTTTGACAGGTACTGATTCTTGTGCAACATGTCTTCAAAATATTTCACAAGACTGGAGAATTCTGATTGTTCGAAATGTTTCATCATTATGATGCCATGTTTTACACGGTCTTGTGTAGCTTGAGACCAATATGCTGAGAGGAAGGCATGGTAAAATTCTCCTTCACTGTGGCAATCGTGAATGACCGATCGCATTCTTACAGCTGGTTCATTCTCTAAGTAGCCACACATAAATTCTAATCTGTGCTCCAATGACCAGTTGGGAGGAAAACAATGAGAAAATTGATGGAGCCATGCTTGTGGATGAATGTCGTTGCCAGAATTCTTAAATGTTTTAAATTTACGTGTAGTAATGAACAGCTTATAGTCAAAATCGTCATGTCGGCGAGTCGCATATCGGTCATTGTTAGGTCGTGTCGGCCGTTCCATCTCAAAATTCGGTGCACATTGCCAATTTCTTTCATAATTTCCGAAATGCCCTGTGTTATTATTTTGCGGCTTTTCCGTGTTTCTAAGTCCCTCTTCCCGTGTTGGAGCGCGAGTGTCCTCTGAAATACGTAATTCTTGTATTACCTGTGTCAGCTGATCTTGTACTTCCCGGATTTCTCTTTGGTGTTGTGTATTAATTTGATTCTGATTTTGTTTGAATTTTCTTATTTGTTCATACTCTTCTGTGTCAGTGAAGGCTACGGGTCTTGTGTCATTCAGATCATCATCTACCTTTGTAGATAAGTTAGTGACCTGATCCGAAAGTTCGGCTACTTTCTCCGATAGTGAACACATTTCCTCAGTGTGTTTTTCTGAACCAAGTTTCAGAGTGTCCATTTGTGCTGAAATCGAATCTACTGTGTCCTTTAAGTTTTCCTGAGTTTTTGCTAGTTGCGTAACCGAATAGGTAGATGCAACTGAGTCAATTTTAGCTTGCAAGGTGTTGTGATTTTCATGAACAATGGTTTGCAGTTCTTTTATGGCTGCTTCGTGATTCTGTAATACATTTTCATGCCGCGAAAAAATGGGTTGAAAATGCTCACAAATTTGTGTTTTTATGTCATTACAGACTTTTTGACATTTCGATTCAATGTTATGTAACTCACTAGTTAAATCTTCACGTGTTTGTTCAAGTGTGGTGTCTAACTTTTGAAGATTTTGTTCCATTGTGTCTAACTTCTTCAGATTTTGTTCCACTGTGTCTAACTTTTTAAGATTTTGTTCCACTGTATCTAACTTTTTAAGATTTTGTTCCACTGTATCTAACTTTCGAAGATTTTGTTCCATTGTGTCTAACTTTTGAAGCTTTTGCTGTGTTTGTCCCATTTGCTGTATTAATTGTAATAACAATGCACTGGTGTCTGGAACATGTTCCTCAGTGCTTTTCGGCAGTGAATTTGCACCGGAAACATTCACATTTTGACAAGCAGAAAATGTGTCTTGCCTTATTTGAGAAAACGGTGAGGATCCAAAACCTGAATCTACAGTATTTGCGAGATTGTTTCCTGTCATTTCGGATTCCTGAGGCGAGCTGTTGCCGACCGATCGATCGATAATGCTTCCCTGTTCTCTACATGTTTCAATGTCTACACCATTATTTGACGCCCGCTCCATTTCCCTATGCACAGTTACCAAATTACTACTTTGAATATTTGTTAATTCATTACATGGTGGCGTTAACACACTGCTTTCGTCTTCACTGTCATTTCTCAGTTTACTTTGGAGCCTAGTATTACGTTTTTCACACGCCATTATTGTCACAGTATTTCACACGACAACACAGAAAACACAATTTGAAGAGCAAAAATAAGAGAACACATTAACATAACACTGAAAATAATATCTAGTTAATTGCAGCTGCGAAATACTTGGTGCAAATCTACATGCATGCCACAACTGTTTTACTGTACAACAATGAAAGACTGCAACTACAAAGGAGATTCTCTCTACAATTACGCGCTAGCAATAAACAAAAGCTACACTAAATACACAAACTACAAGAAAAATCAGAAGATTCCAGTGAGGTATCCTAGGCTAAGGGTCGACATATGAAACGTCCCCTTTGAACAATTATACATGACTGTGCTTAAACTGACATAAAATATTTTTAGCGCAACGCAATCTGACTATCAAAGATCCCTGCAAAAGAATGGCCCTGACTAACATTAAACTATACCTTTCACAAATCACTTACCTCACAAAAATCTTCGCTGCTCAAGCTACTGCAATACAGCGAGCGCCACTACTGCCAGCTAAATAAAAGATTCAAACTATGGAAGGCACTAACTACTGATAGGGATAGTTAGCAAATGAAAGATATTAATAGAGAACAAACAATGTATTTACCTTAATATCATCACAAGTCATAATATATATATCAGTTCATGACAAATTACAAATCTCCGCCATCTCTCTCCCCACATCCACCACTGCTGGCGGCTCACCTCCAACTGCGCAACGCTACGCGCTGTTCACATCCAGCTGCCGCTGCCCAACACTACAATGGCAGACAACAATGCAAACTAGCCACAGACTGCACACAGCACAGCCAGTGATTTTCATATTGAGCGCTACGTAACGTTGCCAATAAGAAAACATAAACAGCCTACTTACATAGAGAAAACATAAACAGCCTACTTACAAAATCTATACTCGATGTTAACAAATTTTTCTTCTTCAGAAACGATTTCCTTTCCATTGCCAGTCTACATTTTATATCCTCTCTACTTCGACCATCATCAGTAATTTTGCTCCCCAAATAGCAAAACTCCTTTACTACTTCAAGTGTCTCATTTCCTAATCTAATTCCCTCAGCATCACCCGACTTAAATCGACTACATGCCATTATCCTCGTTTTGCTTTTGTTGATGTTCAATTATATCCTCCTTTCAAGACACTGTCCATTCCGTTCAACTGCTGTTCCATGTCCTTTGCTGTCTCTGACAGAATTACAATGTCATCGGCGAAACTCAAAGTTTTTATTTCTCTCATTGGATTTTAATACCTACTCCGAACTTTTCTTTTGTTTCCTTTACTGCTTGCTCAATATGCAGATTGAATAACATCATGGAGACAGATAATGTATTTGTTGCAATTCTTGTTGCGAAGGCTAACGATTGGGATTTCGCCAGTGCCCAGAAACCTTAACATGGCTGCCACTCTATACGAAATACACAGTTTACACACTGTAAGTTTTTGCTATTACGAAATCTTCTGTAAAATATGTACAGTATATCTATTACTGAGTTTACGGGGGGCTCGTGTGTGTCGAGGTGCTGGTAAATGCTTTCTTTCAGTTATGGTTGTAAGTAGGCTGTTTAGGTTTTTCTATTGGTAACGCCACCTCTGTATAAAAATCACTGGCTGTGCTGTGTGCAGTCTGTGTCTAGTTTGCATTGTTATCTGCCATTGTAGTGTTGGGCAGCGGCAGCTGGATGTGAACAGCGCCTAGCGTTGCGCAGTTGGAGGTGAGCCGCCAGCAGTGGTGGATGTGGGGAGAGAGATGGCGGAGTTTTGTAATTTGTCATGAACTGCTATATATATTATGACTTTTGATGATATTAAGGTAAATACATTGTTTGTTCTCTATTAATATCTTTCATTTGCTAACTATCCCTATCAGTAGTTAGTGCCTTCCGTAGTTTGAATCTTTTATTTAGCTGTCAGTAGTGGCGCTCGCTGTATTGCAGTAGTTCGAGTAACCAAGATTTTTGTGAGGTAAGCGATTTGTGAAATGCATAGGTTAATGTTAGTCAGGGCCATTCTTTTGTAGGGATTTCTGAAAGTCAGATTGCGTTGCGCTAAAAAAATATTGTGTGTCAGTATAAGCACAGTCGTGTATAATTTTTCTAAGGGGACGTTTCATGCTGAGCAAAAAAAATCACCTCTTGCATTTGAATGAAATTACGAAACAAATGTCCATCTATAAATATATTTGGTGACATACGTTATTTCAGAGCGTTCGTAGATAGTGCAACATCGAGATTATAGATAGTATGTGAGGTAAAACTGGCATTGGATACCATACCTTAACTGAAATCAATTTAAAACCGAAAACCCGATGAAAATTCAACTGAGTTAACGAATAAATTGTACTACCATGTATCTCAGATCGTTGCACAGCATACTGTAGTGGTCGTCTACCAGCAATTCGCTGTTCAGGCTATCGACGAGCCCCAAACCTCTTCGAAATTTTCTCAGCTGTTCTTCGACAATCGCTAACTGCAGTTCTTATTTTTAAAATTTTAGGAACTGGAATGCATGTCTTCAATCACGCAACCCTGCCCGCACTCCTCTCCCACGCCCCTCCCTCTTCCTCCGCTGCCTTGATAACTTTTAATAAATCATTTTATACAAAATCTTTTTTTGAAATTCAGGTTTATAAAACGTAATATTTTAAAATGAACACAATAAAACCACAAGATTTTATGTAAACAACAGCTGCTACCATCTGTCCCCCGTAGCGATTCAATAAACATGTACTATTCTGAGCCTCTGGTGCCGACTTGTTCCAATGAGTTAAGAAAAAATCCTCAAGAGTTGCCGGAGCGCCTTTCAAGCCGAAATTAAGCCCTGGATAACAGAGTTTTTTAAAAAAATGTTTCAAATGGCTCTGAGCACTATGGGACTTAACTTCTGAGGTCATCAGTCCCCTAGAACTTAGAACTACTTTTACCTAACTAACCTAAGGACATCACACATCCATGCCCGAGGCAGGATTCGAACCTGCGACCGTAGCGGTCGTGCGGTTCCAGGCTTTAGCGCCTAGAACCACTCGGCCACTCCGGCCGGCAGAGTTATTTGAACCCCGTCCATTTTCGTAAAGAAACTTTGTGGTCTGCGAGCCAAATAAAGCTCGCAACGGCCACTGGAGAGCGGTGAGAGCTCAAAAAATCACGCTACCCAGCTCGTCCCGTGTGCCGTTGGCGCTGTCTCTGGTGAGGTCGGATGTCCCGTCCGCGTCCACGTCCACGTCAGCTGCCTCGTCCCGTGTGAGGACGGCTTTACCACTGCTTACAGCCGAGATCTTCATGTATCGTGGAGAAGGCGGGAGAAAGAAAGGAACCCAATTCTGAACTCTCGTTTGGGTGCTAGCAACCCGAGACAGTACGTTTCCAGAAGTGTCAATAAGGATAAACAGAAATGCGGAGCACTTATTCTCATTAGCAGCAAAAAGATTAGTTTTTGTGATATGTGGAATGCAGAATGTTGTATACTACACTTCTTAGAGAACGTGAAGTAAGTTTAATATTATAATGGACTTTATCACGTCGACTGTGTATTGCTTAATAATGTGATAGCAGCATAGTTCAGGCATGTCAGCTGCCATTTCAGACAGCAGAGTACACTGATTGCTGTGGTATTGTGGCGATTTCTCATGATATGTTCATAAATTTGAGCGTCAAATGTTTTAAGAATACTGTAATTCATTAATCTACATCCACATTCATACTCTGCAAGCCACCATATTCGTCATAGTGGAGTGTACCTTGTGGCACTATTAGTCATCACATTTCCTGTACCGCTCACAAATGAAGCGAGCGGAAAAATGACTTGTCTGTTTGCTTCCATACATGGCCTAATTTCCCCGGACTTGTTTTCGCGATTATTATGTGAATTGTATGTTGCTGGCAGTAAAATCCCTCTGCAGTCTATTGCAAATACTGTTTCTCTACATTTTTGCAGTATTGTTTGCATAAAAGAATTTCTTCCCTCCAGGTGTTAGTTGCGTGGAACATGTTATTTTGCATTCACATTCATATATAAATATGGCTACATGCTGGCCATTTGCATTTTATTTATTTATTTTTAAATTCCTATTTGAGCTCAGGAAGCATACCTATAATACTTGCATATTGATAAAAGCTACCAGTAACAAATCCAGGTTGTCAGAAAGGTCAGTTGACCATGTTCTTACAGTAGATTCATCATAAGTCCCGAACCATGGACCTGGCCGTTGGTGGGGAGGCCTACGTGCCTTAACGATACAGATAGCCGTACCGTAGGTGCAACCACAGCGGAGGGGTATCTGTTGAGAGGCCAGACAAACGTGTGGTTCCTGAAGAAGGGCAGCAGCATTTTCAGTAGTTGCAGGGGCAATAGTCTGGATGATTGACTGATATGGCCTTGTAACAATAACCAAAACGGCCTTGCTGTTTTGGGACTGCGAACGGCTGAAAGCAAGGGGAAACTACAGCCGTAATTTTTCCCGAGGGCATGCAGCTTTACTGTATGGTGAAATGATGATGGCGTGCTCTTGGGTAAAATATTCCGGAGGTAAAATAGTCCCCCATTCGGATCTCCGGGCGGGGACTACTCCACAGGATGTCGTTATCAGGAGAAAGAAAACTTGCGTTCTACGGATCGGAGCATGGAATGTCAGATCTCTTAAACGGGCAGGTATAAGAAAATTTAAAAAGGAAAATGGATAGGTTAAAGTTAGATATAGTGGGAATTAGTGAAGTTCGGTGGCAGGAGGAACAAGACTTTTGGTCAGGTGAATACAGGGTTATACACTCCTGGAAATTGAAATAAGAACACCGTGAATTCATTGTCCCAGGAAGGGGAAACTTTATTGACACATTCCTGGGGTCAGATACATCACATGATCACACTGACAGAACCACAGGCACATAGACACAGGCAACAGAGCATGCACAATGTCGGCAATAGTACAGTGTATATCCACCTTTCGCAGCAATGCAGGCTGCTATTCTCCCATGGAGACGATCGTAGAGATGCTGGATGTAGTCCTGTGGAACGGCTTGCCATGCCATTTCCACCTGGCGCCTCAGTTGGACCAGTGTTCGTGCTGGACGTGCAGACCGCGTGAAACGACGCTTCATCCAGTCCCAAACATGCTGAATGGGGGACAGATCTGGAGATCTTGCTGGCCAGGGTAGTCGACTTACACCTTCTAGAGCACGTTGGGTGGCATGGGATACATGCGGATGTGCATTGTCCTGTTGGAACAGCAAGTTCCCTTGCCGGTCTAGGAATGGTAGAACGATGGGTTCGATGACGGTTTGGATGTACCGTGCACTATTCAGTGTCCCCTCGACGATCACCAGTGGTGTACGGCCAGTGTAGGAGATCGCTCCCCACACCATGATGCCGGGTGTTGGCCCTGTGTGCCTCGGTCGTATGCAGTCCTGATTGTGGCGCTCACCTGCACGGCGCCAAACACGCATACGACCATCATTGGCACCAAGGCAGAAGCGACTCTCATCGCTGAAGACGACACGTCTCCATTCGTCCCTCCATTCACGCCTGTCGCGACACCACTGGAGGCGGGCTGCACGATGTTGGGGCGTGAGCGGAAGACGGCCTAACGGTGTGCGGGACCGTAGCCCAGCTTCATGGAGACGGTTGCGAATGGTCCTCGCCGATACCCCAGGAGCAACAGTGTCCCTAATTTGCTGGGAAGTGGCGGTGCGGTCCCCTACGGCACTGCGTAGGATCCTACGGTCTTGGCGTGCATCTGTGCGTCGCTGCGGTCCGGTCCCAGGTCGACGGGCACGTGCACCTTCCGCCGACCACTGGCGACAACATCGATGTACTGTGGAGACCTCACGCCCCACGTGTTGAGCAATTCGGCGGTACGTCCACCCGGCCTCCCGCATGCCCACTATACGCCCTCGCTCAAAGTCCGTCAACTGCACATACGGTTCACGTCCACGCTGTCGCGGCATGCTACCAGTGTTAAAGACTGCGATGGAGCTCCGTATGCCACGGCAAACTGGCTGACACTGACGGCGGCGGTGCACAAATGCTGCGCAGCTAGCGCCATTCGACGGCCAACACCGCGGTTCCTGGTGTGTCCGCTGTGTCGTGCGTGTGATCATTGCTTGTACAGCCCTCTCGCAGTGTCCAGAGCAAGTATGGTGGGTCTGACACACCGGTGTCAATGTGTTCTTTTTTCCATTTCCAGGAGTGTAAATACAAAATCAAATAGAGGTAATGCAGGAGTAGGTTTAATAATGAATAAAAAAATAGGAGTGAGGGTAAGCTACTACAAACAACATAGTGAAGGCATTATTGTGGCAAAGATAGGCACGAAGCCCACACCTACTATAGTAGTACAAGTTTATATGCCAACTAGCTCTGCAGATGATGAAGAAGTTGATGAAATGTATGATGAGATAAAAGAAATTATTCAGGTAGTGAAGTGACACGAAAATTTAATAGTCATGGGTGACTAGAATTCGACAGTAGGAAAAGGAAGAGAAGGAAACGTAGTAGGTGAATATGGATTGAGGCTAAGAAATGACAGAAGAAGCCGCATGGTAGAATTTTGCACAGAGCATAACTTAATCATAGCTAACACTTGGTTCAAGAATCATGAAAGAAGTTGTTTGTATGGAAAAACCCTGGAAATACTAATAGGTTTCAGATATATTATATAGTGGTAAGACACAGATTTAGGAACCAGATTTTAAATTGTAAGATATTTCCAGGGGCAGATGTGAACTCTGACCACAATCTATTGGTTATGAACTGTAGATTAAAACTGAAGAAACTGCAAAAAGGTGGGAATTTAAGGAGATGGGACCTCGATAAACTGAAAGAACCAGAGGTTGTACAGAGTTTCATGGAGAGCATAAGGGAACAATTGACAGGAATGGGGGAAAGAAATACAGTAGAAGAAGAATGGGAAGCCTTGAGGAATGAAATAGTGAAGGCAGCAGAGGATCAAGTAGGTAAAAAGACGAGGGCTAGTAGAAATCCAAGGGTAACAGAAGAGATACTAAATGTAATTGATGAAAGGAGAAAATACAAAAATGCAGCAAGTGAAGCAGGCAAAAAGGAATACAAACGTTTCAAAAATGAGATCAACTGGAAGTGCAAAATGGCTAAGCAGGGATGGCTAGAGGACAAATGTAAGGATGTAGAGGCTTATCTCATGAGGGGTAAGATAGATACTGCCTACAGGAAAATTAAAGAGACCTTTGGAGAAAAGAGAACCACTTGTATGAATATCAAGAGTTCAGATGGAAACACAGTCCTAAGCAAAGAAGGGAAAGCAGAAAGGTGGAAGGAGTATATAGAGGGTCTATACAAGGGCGATATACTTGAGGACAACATTATGGAAATGGAAGAGGAGGTAGATAAAGATGAAATGGGAAATATGATACTGCGTGAAGAGTTTGACAGAGCACTGAAAGACCTGAGTCAAACACGGCCCCGGGAGTAGACAACATTCCATTACAACTACTGACGGCCTTGGGAGAGCCAGTACTCTACCATCTGGTGAGCAAGATGTATGAGACAGGCGAAATTCCCTCAGACTTCAAGAAGAATACAATAATTCCAATCCTAAAGAAAGCGGGTGTTGACAGATGTGAAAATTGCCGAACTATCAGTTTAATAAGTCACAACTGTAAAATACTAACGCGAATGCTTTACAGACGAAGGGAAAAACTGGTTGAAGCTGACTTCGGGGAAGATGAGTTTGGATTTCGTAGAAATGTGGGAACACGCGAGGCAATACTGACCCTACGACTTATCTTAGAAGAAAGATTAAGAAAAGGCAAACCTACGTTTCTAGCATTTGTAGATTTAGAGAAAGTTTTGACAATGTTGACTGGAATACTCTCTTTCAAATTCTGAAGGTGGTAGGGGTAAAATATAGGGAGCGAAAGGCTATTTACAATTTGTACAGAAACCAGATGGCAGTTATAAGAGTCGAGGGACACGAAAGGGAAGCAGTGGTTGGGGAGGGAGTAAGACAGGGTTGTAGCCTCTCCCCGATGTTATTCAGTCTGTATATTGAGCAAGCAGTGAAGGAAACAAAAGAAAAGTTCGGAGTAGGTATTAAATGCATGGAGAAGAAACAAAAACTTTGAGGTTCGCCGATGACATTGTAATTCTGTCAAAGACCGCAAAGGACATGGAAGAGCAGTTGAACGGAATGGACAGTGTCTTGAAAGGAGGGTATAAGATGAACATCAACAAAAGCAAAACGAGGATAATGGAATGTAGTCGAATTAAGTCGGGTGATGCTGAGGGAATTAGATTAGGAAATGAGACGCTTAAAGTAGTAAAGGAGTTTTTCTATTTGGGGAGCAAAATAACTGATGATGGTCGAAGTAGAGAGGATATAAAATGTAGACTGGCAATGGCAAGGAAAGCATTTCTGAAGAAGAGAAATTTGTTAATATCGAGTATAGATTTAAGTGTCAGGAGGTCGTTCTGAAAGTATTTGTATGGTGGGTAGCCATGTATGGAAGTGAAACATGGACAATAAATAGTTTAGACGAGAAGAGAATAGAAGCTTTCGAAATGTGGTGCTACAGAAGAATACTGAAGACTAGATGGGGCCGGCCGGAGTGGCCGAGCGGTTCTAGGCGCTACAGTCTGGAACCCCGCGACCGCTACGGTGGCAGGTTCGAATCCTGTCTCGGGCATGGATGTGTGTGATGTCCTTAGGTTAGTTAGGTTTAAGTAGTTCTAAGTTCTAGGGGACTGATGACCATAGATGTTAAGTCCCATAGTGCTCAGAGCCATTTTAAATTTAATGTGTTATCTCACAAGTCGTAGTTATTAATTATAAATAATGTATTTGCTGCAATTCTTGTTACAAAGGCCAACGATCGGAATATTTCCCCAGTGCCCAGAAATCTTAACATGGCTGCCAGTCTATATGAAACACACAATTTACACACTGGAAGTTTTGGCTATTACGAAATCTTCTGTAAAATCATATCTATTACTGAGTTTACGGGTTGGCTCGTGTGTGTCGCGGTGTTGGTAAATGCTTTTTTTCAGTTATGGTGAGCAAAAAAAATCACCTCTTGCATTTGAATGAAATTACGAAACAAATGTCCATCTATAAATATATTTGGTGACATACGTTATTTCAGAGCGTTTGTAGATAGCGCAACATCGAGATTATAGATAGTACGCGATCGAAAACTGGCATTGGATGGCATACCTTAACTGAAATCAATTTAAAACCGAAAACCCGATGAAAATTCAACTGAGTTAACGAATAAATTGTACTACCATGTATCTCAGATCGTTGCACAGCATACTGTAGTGGTCGTCTACCAGCAATTCGCTGTTCAAGCTATCGACGAGCCCTAAACTTCTTCGAAGTTTCCTCAGCTGTTCTTCGACAATCGCTAACAGCTGTGCTTATTTTTAAAATTTTAGGAACTGGAACGCATGTCTCCAATCACGCAACCCTGCCCGCAATCCTCTCCCACGCCCCTCTCTCTCTCCTCTTCCTCCTCAGCCTTGAAAACTTTTAATAAATCATTTTTTTACAAAATAATGTTTTGAAATTCAGGTTTGTAAAACGTAATAACTTATAATGAAAACAATAAAACCACAAGATTTTATGTAAACAACAGCTGCTACCGCGTCCGCCTTATCGATTCAATAAACATGTACTATTCTGAGCCTCTGGTGCCGACTTGTTCCAATGAGTTAAAAAAAAAATCCTCAAGAGTTGCCGGAGCGCCTTTCAAGTCGAAATTAAGCCCTGGCTAACAGAGACATTTTAACCCTGTCCATTTTCGTAAAGAAACTTTGTGGTCTGCGATCCAAATAAAGCTGGCAACAGCGGTGAGAGCGCAAACCACGCTACCCAGCTCGTCCCGTGTGCCGCTGGCGCTGTCTCTCGTGAGGTCTGGTGTCCCGTCCGCAGTTCACGTAGACGTTAGCTGCCTCGTCCCGTATGAGGACAGCTTTACCACTGTTTACCGCCGAGATCTTCATGACTCGTGGAGAAGGCGGGAGAAAGAAAGGAACCCAATCCTGAACTCTCGTTTTGGTGCTAGCAACCCGACACAGTACGTTTCCGGAAGTGTCAATCTTAGTAGGTTATTTGTTGCGAAAGGGTTCCGGCGTAGTGTTTTAACCCGTCAGAAGACTTTTGCACTTTACAGCATTTTTGACAATACTGGACATGAGGTGAACATAACCGTTCCAAACCTCACCTCGGACCTATGATACCTACCTTTCAGATTATGCTGATACAATAGCTCCCTACTTAGCAATCATATACAACCGCTCGCTCACCGATAGATCTGTGCTTACAGATTGCAAAAATTGCGCAGGTCGCACCAGTGTTTAAGAAAGGTAGTAGGAGTAATCCATCGAACTACAGACCTATATCATTGACGTCGGTTTACAGTAGGATTTTGGAGCATATATTGTATTAAAACATTGTGAATCACCTCGAAGGGAACGATCTATTATTACGTAATCAGCATGCTTGCAGAAAACATCGTTCTTGTGCAACGCAGCTAGCTCTTTATTGGCACGAAGTAATGGCCGCTATCGACAGGGGATCTCAGGTTGATTCTGTGTTCCTGGATTTCCGGAAAGCTTTTGACACCGTTCCTCACAAGCGACTTCTAATCAAGCTGCGGGCCTATGGGGTATCGTCTCAGTTGTGCGACTGGATTCGTGATTTCCTGTCAGGAAGGTCGCAGTTCGTAGTAATAGACGGCAAATCATCGAGTAAAATTGAAGTGATATCAGGTCTTCCCCAGGGAAGCGTCCTGAGGCCTCTGCTGTTCCTGATCTACATAAATGACCTGGGTGACAATTTGAGCAGTTCTCTTAGGTTGTTCACAGATGATGCTGTAATTTACCGTCTAGTAAGGTCATCCGAAGACCAGTATCAGTTGCAAAGCGATTTAGAAAAGATTGCTGTATGGTGTGGCAGGTGGCAGTTGACGCTAAATAACGAAAAGTGTGAGGTGATCCACACGAGTTCCAAAAGAAATCCGTTGGAATTCGATTACTCGATAAATAGTACAATCCTCAAGGCTGTCAATTCAACAAAGTACCTAGGTGTTATAATTACGAACAACTTCAGTTGGAAAGACCACATAGATAATATTATGGGGAAGGTGAGCCAAAGGTTGCGTTTCATTGGCAGGACACTTAGAAGATGCACCAAGTCCTCTAAAGAGACAGCTTACACTACACTCGTTCGTCCTCTGTTAGAATATTGGTGCGCGGTGTGGGATCCTTACCAGGTGGGATTGACGGAGGACATCGAAAGGGTGCAAAAAAGGACAGCTCGTTTTGTATTATCACGTAATAGGGGAGAGAGTGTGGCAGATATGATAAGCGAGTTGGGATGGAAGTCATTAAAGCAAAGACGTTTTTCGTCGCGGCGAGATCATTTTACGAAATTTCAGTCACCAACTTTCTCTTCCGAATGCGAAAATATTTTGTTGAGCCCAACCTATATAGGTAGGAATGATCATCAAAATAAAATAAGAGAAATCAAAGCTCGAACAGAAAGGTTTAGGTGTTCGTTTTTTCCGCGCGCTGTTCGGGAGTGGAATGGTAGAGAGACAGTATGATTGTGGTTCGGTGAACCCTCTGCCAAGCACTTAAATGTGAACTGCAGAGTAGTCATGTAGATGTAGATGTACCTTCACACCAATACTTTTCCACTCTGTTCAGTGGTGCTTTCGTGTAGCACGTAATCGTCCTCCCGCTGCGGGAAATCGTTTACTGCGGAAATGCAATTGTTGCAGCGTGCGCCATCGCGTGCAGCGGGCTGCCCGTCGCGCCGCAGCTGCATTGATTAATTACCCGGGGAGTGCGACACATATTTGACAGGACGCTGCCAACATAAATTTGCGACTGGCGCTACGGCTAGCGTGCGCTCTGCTTTTCACTAATAAAACAAGAACGCCTGAAATGCCATCGAAATTCCATAGCGTAGCAAAATATTAACCGTGCCATGAAGTCTCCCCGCGTCGCCTGATCCGATTCGAAACGCTTTTTATTAAACAGGTAATCTCGCAGCACATACGCCACCCCACCGTGCGGCGATAGATGGAATTCCTTCATCGAAATACACCACCGAGAGAGAAAAAACATTAGATTCAATTTTAGTTTTTGCCCTTACGTCACGCACGATTTCAGCTATACCAGGGTTTGTGGTTCAACACCTATTAAATAATCTAATCATCAGGTGATTTTGTGATCCAGTTCGAAGAATACAGTAATACAAAAAATTAACGTCGTTCCCTAATTGGTCTTAGAATACTGTACCTGAGAAATAACGAAGTTTCACCTTGAATTGAATTTAAACTATAGGTTATTTCTAATATTTTGAATGTAGTTTCTTAAAGTCCTGATGGGGCAGAGGGCTGGCTGCAAGACATTTATTGTAAATCAATGAAATGTTTGCCGTAACATCACCTGAAACACGTATGTAACATAGCAGCGATGGCGAGGCATTGTAGCATCTGTGACCAGAGAGTTTGCGCTTGACCGCGCGAGTGTTGCGAGCGGTTCTCAGTCAGTCAGTAGTCGTTGCGAGTCTGTCAGTAGTCGTTGCGAGTCTGTAGCTCTGTCTAGTTGAGGGCAGTACTCAGTCAGTAGTCGTCATGCAGAGCGGTCGGTCAGTAGTAGCAGCCCAGTGCGGTTGTGTGATGTAGGCGGTCGGCAACACTGGTCAAGATGCTGAATGAGGTATACTGTTAATTAATATAATCATTAGACAATGTAAAACTTATTTATTGTAATCAATCTCTAACAAGTCCCCCAATAATAATTTTGATTTCAAAAGCATTTTTCAAAAAATTTTATTTTTTATTGAACTAAAGATTTCGTTGCACTTCCCATTTCATTCCACTTCTTTTGAAGAAAAATTTCAGTAAATTCACAGAGAAAAGGAATAATATTATTTGCAATGCAGTTCCTCCAAGCCGTGCGCAGAAATAAGAGCAGAAATTTGACATCCAGTTATTCTGAGGTAAGACTTTAATTCTGATTGTTTTACACAGGGCCAAAGACCGATGTTTCGGTTTAATTGAATTTTCTTATCACTGAATAGACTTTAATTTTTTGTGAGGAATCTATATTTGAGTCAGATTGCGAATTTCACATTTTTGTTGCCATTGTCAGTACATTTCATTGTGGGCAGGTTACGCTTAGAGCAATGTCCATTAGCATTCATAATTAAATATTGTCATATTTCTTTCTTTCAAATTTTTGTGGGGAGGTTACACTCGGCTCCCATTTGTATTAAGTATTGTCATTTTTTCCTTTTAAAAATTACGGTGGGGAGGTTACACTTGGCGACACCCAGTCCAGGATCGTATTTCGTTGAGAGTCTTTTGAACAACCGTCAGATATCTGCTCTTATTTGCTTAGATATAATTAGGATTTGGCGCTACGCTTTTACTAATCTTGTGACTTTCTTTCTACAGGTCAACGGCAATTCGTTGCTCTGTTGTATTTGTGTGTTGCTTTTGCATTGTGCTTATTTATTTTTGAATAATTGTGACTATTGCAAAAATGCCGCGAAAGACTGTGAATAGTGTATCGCGAAGTATTATGAATGAAATTACCGACTTAAACAACGTGACCGATAGTAATTGTGATACGCAGCGTAATGATAACAATCCTGCGTTCACTAACAATCAGTGCATTCCACCCACTAATGATGACTTTTACCTTAATGATGAACAAACGAACTCAATTGTCTCTTCTGTTAATTTGACGACAATTGATGACGCGGGACGCTCTATTGTAATGAGCGCTGCCCAGCTTAACACACCCGATTCGGGAAACTCAAGTAATGTACAGACAAATTTGTCTAATGAAAATGAACAGGATACTCAAAGTACGATGGATCTATTTAATTCCGAAATAATGTCTGACAGTGTACATCCGACTGATAAACCTTTCTGTAAATTACAGAATGACCAAATGGTCACGCAAAACAAGACAATTCCAGATCCACCATTAAACACCACAGAGAATAGAAACGCTAATTTTGTGTCGGATCCACTTAAGGCATTGTTGCTACAAATTCTTGAAAAACAAGACAACAGTAGTAAAGATCTCAAACAACAATTTAGTGAACAGAACAAAAAAATTAGACAAACTTATTGAAAAGATCAGACAACAGAGTGAAAGTTTTGACAACCATTTCAAACAACTTAGCGAAACAATTGATAAAAGTGTCGATCTCACAAACGAAAAACAAGACGACCTTAAAGAACAGAACAAACAAGTTAGTGAGCAGATTACAGCTGTTACCATGCAATGTCAGGACAGTAAAGAACAATTACGTGAGGATACTAAGACTTGTGCTAATAACAGTAATGAAAAAATTGGCACTGTTGCACAAGAATTAAGTAGCACACGTATAGACACAACAGAATCACATAAAGACGAGATTATTGCAGTCACCGAACAATGTTCAGCAAAGGCAACACTGATACACGAAATTAATGCAGTCACTGAAGAATGCCCTAAAAACGCAGTACAGATTCGCGACGAAGTTAATTTAGAGTCAGTGGAAGTTTTACACACTGTGAATACGGAAGTTGTTAATAAAAGTGAACGACACAACAACCAAATTGACGAAAGTAGTAAAGTAATAGAATTAACAATTATTTCAGTCACCAATACGTCACAGAACCCGCCACGTTGCGAAGATTTGTCAGACTTACGCAGCGCGTATCATGTGAGCAATTTACAGCAACTACGCGACTTAAAATCCGAAAAGCCACGCGACTTAAAATCTGAAAAGCTATGCAACTCGAAATCGGAAATGACACAGACAAACAGACTTTCACACAAACCTGAACGTGTCTCAAACTTAGTGACGAGAACGTGGATTTCGAGCAATTTTTATACGCAAGAAAGTGTAAAGAATTTAATAATGATAGAACACAGGTACACGCTTTGAGCTGTATACGTCAATTTGTTTTTATACCTTCACCGCTATTGCCTGTAATGCGGAAGCTAGCTTTGAAACAGATGCGACAATTTATTTTTGTATTTACAACAGCATTGCCTATAATGAAGAAACTAGAATTAACTTGGATACAACTATTTGCTTTTGAAATTTTACTGCTATTGCCTGTAACACAAAAGCTGAAATTTATTTGCAGTGCGTAAATGACCTCAGGGGATTCATTACGCTTTAATGAATATGTGCCGTAGCGAGCATAGGGCCCCGAGCTGTAGTAGTGCTGTTTCATCTTTAGTTTTCTGCACTGCTGCCTTTTCTTCTGCTATCCTTTATATCTATCAAAACTGCTCTTTAACTATTGCTCTACCTAGAATTAAGAAATATTGTACTGAAAACCCGATATGACAAATCTTTTACCGAATGTGACAATTTTCAGCAGGCACTCCCGTAATGACAACTACCGCCGTAACTTTATTAACAGATAAAATCGTAATCATCAGTATGTACAAAATGTTCGGCAGTCGCAACCACATTTTTGTAACAATAGATGTTTTTCACTACAATAGCATGAAAGTCAGCCGCTTAGCATACCTAACCAACAATGCAGTCTACAAGGTCAACCAAACTTTAATGTTTCGCCGCGTGCACGTATAGTCCTAGCTCCAACAAATAGTAACGCATGGCAGCAAAGAAATAACTACGTACAGACAACACACTATTTCAACTCGTATCGCAATGCGCCGTATAGAAATTACTATCAGGACAGACGTAAAAAGAATGATGAGCACAATTTTCAGCGTACATTTAATAACAGTCGATCTTATGAGCAGCAACAACATCAGCAACAACAAATAATCATGAATGGAACAGACAATAGGTGTCATCCATAGCGTAACGCGTCAGTATGAAATAACAGAACAGTTCATATAGTGGATATGCCACAACATTCTCCCGTAAATAATAGCACGTACGACAGAATTTAACCAGATACAGCACAGATTGCATATTACAGTAACGCAAACATTACTTTTGACACGCAGAATTTTGCCCACGAGAATGTTATTTGAAACATGCTCTGTTGCATGCACCACTTTTATCGCACCCAGATCTTACCAGAAATTTTTCCATTGCCACCGACAGTTCCAACACCGCTTTAGGCGTACACATTTTCCAGGAAATTGAAGAAGATGGTTCTACTATAATTAAAAACATCGCATTTGCAAGTCGCATTTTGTCACCTGCTGAACGAAATTATTCCGTTACAGAATTGGAAACATTATGTGTTGTATGGGCTTTCACGAGATTTAGGCACTTTCTTTATGGCAGACATACCACCGTTTACACAGACCATAGAGCGATACAATTTTTACTCTCGGCTAAATTTACTCACGACAGGTTAAGTAGATGGAAACTTTATTTACAGGAATTTAATTTTACAATTGTTCACATTCCCGGCACACAAAATGTTATAGCAGACGCACTATCGCGTTCTCTCGGCAACAATCAGCAAGACGTAGCAACCAACTTCTGCAAAACAAATTTCAGTGTCATGTACATTCAGCAAGTTGCATTTGAAAACTTTATTTCATCGTCATTACAGGACATAGCAAAGGAGCAAAATAAAGACAATGTGTGGAAAGAAATTAAACACCTTTGGCAAGATAAGAATAATGTTACGATTAGGAACCACTACACAGTACGCAATGACATTCTGTTTCGCCGCTCTCATCCTGACAGCAACAATTGGTTATTATGCATTCCTGACGAACTGGTTAACAAATTAATCTGGTATACTCATTTAAGTTACGCACATTACGGAGCACGAAAATGTTTTCTTATACTGGAGAAACGTATACGACGAGTTTTAGCGTCTTGTAAAATTTGCCAGAAAGCTAAATCAGACACCACTTCACATATTCCTCCTTTATATCCCATTATACCTGTTAAATTAAGACATATGGCCGCAGTAGATATTTTTGGTCCGATTCCGAGAACTAACAGAGGTTTTTGCTACATTTTTGTCGCTGTTGAGCTCACTTCAAAATTTGTTACTTTCACTCCGTTACGCAAGGCTACTGCTAAAACTGTTTCTAAAGCATTTGTAAAACATTTTCTATTTCATGTAGGGCATGTGATGAAAGTAATTTCTGACAATGGATCACAATTTCGTAGTAGCGTATGGACACGCATGTTACGAGCTAGAAACATTTCTCCGATCTATATATCCAAGTACCACGCTTCTTCGAACCCCTGTGAAAGATTAATGAAAGAAATTGGTAAGTTGTGCCGAATATACTGCCACAAAAGACATATTGATTGGGATACATACATACTCTCATTCCAAGATGTAATTAATTCCATACCAAATGAATCCACTATGCTATCTCCGTCTGTTATACTGAAAAACGTTGAACCACCGAACAAAATTAAAAAATTAGTAAAATTACCCAAATGTAGGCGACTAAGACACCACGAAATAATTGACATTGCGCTGAAGAACATCAAACGTGCCGCAGAGCGCCGGAGAAGACAGCAAAAACGGGTTTGTACACGCCGCGACTTTCACGTTGGACAGAAAATATTAGTACGTACACACTATTTATCCAGCAAATTAAAAGGTAAGTGCAGCAAATTTGAACTTCTATACGCAGGTCCATATCGGATTCGCAGCATCCCTCACCCCAATGTTGTACACGTCGAAACTTTGAGAACTAGAAAATCGAAAGGCAATCACCATATCTCAAACATTAAACCGTTTATTGAGTGAAACCACTGTATGATTCAACACACTATGATGCCATTTACTAATGCAATTATTTCACGTGACTAATTACTGATGATTATCGTATTTTTTCTTGGCAAGTGCCCGGCAAGGTAAGGTTAGCAGGTCGCTTTTCTTGTCGTTACACATCAGACCGTGCATATTTTTCTAAATGAACTTACGTATTTTATGACTAATTATGCAATGTTAGCTAATGACATGTTAATTTCATTACATTTTTTTTCATTAAAGTCTTTAATTCTCGCCTCTATACAAGCTGAACACAACGAACGTCACATTTTGTCTTTTTATGTAAGATTGTTCTCAGTTTTGTTTGTATGCACTGTGCAATAGTTAAGATATAACACACACCAGTCGACTTTGACATTTTTTTTGCCTTATGACATCTCAACATCGTGACTCTTTTACATTTTTTTTGCTGCTGCATTGTGATATTCTGTGTACATTTTTGCATCTGAACACTGTCAATGTCTTTGACATATTACGTTTTCTGTCATGTTATGCTGTATGCTTAAGTATGTTACCATAAACCAGTCCTTATTTAGTGGGTATATGATTTAAATGCAGGACATTAATCTCTGTCATCAATTTCAGAAAGAAATGATGCATGTAAGAAATAAATTCAACAGAAATGGGAATTTCACCTACGGGATAAACGAAAGGAGATGCAATAACTTTATGAGGAAGAGTAAATGGATCAGGATTAACAAGCATTAACAAGACTATACTATACTCATCACAGAATAGCAGTCTTAACTAATTTTTTCTTTCAGAATACAAGGTGATTGATGCAGGCTGTCAGACTGAACTACACATCTTAGTTTTAGTGATGAAATATGCTAGAGATAAGGAATAGTTGTATAATGAGTAATGAAGTGATTTTTTTTTTGCAGATGATAATGAATACTGATGAATAATGATGAAGGATATGGTATTATGAATAATGAAGTTTTTCTTTACAGGTGATGATAATAATGAAGTTATGATAATATGGATAATGAATAATGAAGTTTTTTTTTTTTTTACAGATGAGGATAATGTTGAAGTTATGTATTTATGCTATGTAGTTATTTAAGTTTTTGTTGCAGTTTGCTTTGACAGCAGGTGTTACATTGCATAGTAGGATGACAGAAAGTTTTGGAAAGGACAGCTATGGAACACAATTTATACACATTTCACTACCTGTTAATTCGAAGTTCACTACTTTTCAGCATAGTGTGTGTTTCTTCTTTCAGGTCAATAATTCATTTTGTATTTTTTTTTTCCAGGAGAAGTTTTTCATGATACTTACTAAACCTGTTAGTTATTATACCTGTTCTAGTACTTGCATTTTTTTTTTTACCCATTTGTGTTTATCGTTTATGAATGTGATCACATATACTGCCTTGTTACATAACCTTGCTACAGCTGACTCATGACGAATGATGTTAACTATCCTCATTTGCAGCAATAGGTCAAAAGCAAATAGTGTTATGCCTCAGCAATTAATTATCGATCCCAACGCAATGCATTGCTAAAAGAGGTATTACCAGTCCCACATAATGTCACTAGTTTATGATAATTCTGAATAATACTGATCAACTCTGCATAGTATGTCACTTGAGTAATGACTTCCTAATGAGACAAAAAAAATATATATATATATATAAAATAATGCTTTGTCACTAGCTAATAACTGCCACTGTTTATTGTAATGAGACTACTTATAATGCCCACGATTATTAATGCTATGATTGTAATTAACTGATTTTAATAATGACTTTGCAATGATCTGAATACTACTGAATGAGGAACAATGTTTTATTGTAATGAGACTACTTATAATGCCCATGATTATTAATGCTATGACTAATTAGCTGATTTTTAATAATGACTTCGTAATGATCTGAATAATACTGAATGATGAATTATGTTTTATTCTATTCAATACTTGCTAGCCACTGAGTGCCAATAATTAATGTCACTTGAAGAATTGTTATTAATTATGCCATTGATTAGCTCTTGTTTCCAATGTTGATACTTTGTAACCAGAAAACAATGTGACTGTTTAATAATGCTTTGTAATTAGAAGAAGGCTAATGATTCTTAATAGATTGGAATGACAAATGATTAATTAACTGTAATTAGGATGTTTTGTAATTAGAAGGCTAATGAATCTTAATTACTGTTTAATAATGCTTTGTAGTTAGGAGAAGGGTAATAATTCTTACTACATTGGAATGACAAATAATTAATTAACGATGCCATACTTTGTAATTGGAAATGAATGTGACTGTTTAATAATGCTTTGTAATTAGGAGAAGACTAATGATTCTTACTATATTAGAATGACAAATGATTAATTAACGACAAATGATTAATTCACTGTAATTAGACAAATGATTAATTAACGACAAATGATTAATTAACTGTAATTAGGAAAAGGCTAATGATTATTATTGGAATGACAAATGATTAATTAACTGTAATTAGGAGAAGGTTAATGATTCTTAATTATACTCTGTAACTGAAAAGAATGCGATTATTTCATAATATTTTGTAACCAGGAAAAGAAGGCTACTGATTCTATGTAAAACAATTAATGAACATTTTTCTGTAATACTACATACTTGGTACAGAAATGTTCAATAACTGGCTATGAATGCCACAAACTATCAATGAAGACTGTAATTGTCAATATTATGTGACATAATGTCCTTCACCTCATGAGTTAACTACCTTGAATTACTGCAATGTCCATTTGTCCTGTTTATCCCAGTGATCATGGAGCACTATATTTGGTTTTTGCACTAATTCTACGTTGGTGTGCCTTGTAAGAGCGTGGTGTTGACACGACATGCTGTCCACCACCGTGAGCGATGAAGACGTTATTATGGTCCCACTGTTTGGTGTACCTAATGTACTGCCAAAATGAAAACATGGAACATTACTACGACAGTTCAGTGTCTTGGCTACATTGATAAATTCTGATGGGAAAAGAACTTCAAGTTGTGTCACTTGGTGTTGTATTTCTGTGGAAAGATATGGACTTTCAGAACAGCTGTGTGCAATCTAAAGTGCTACAACCATGATGCAATCCTTCCCTTTCCTATCCTAATTCTTGTCACATAATGAAAATCATTTTTTTGGTAACATCATTTCTGTTCGTAGGTTATACATTTTTTTCGATTCGCTGAACTCCAGTGCGAGTACACTTATGTCACTGGTCGACATGATGTTTGCCATTATGTTTATTTGTTGCGAAAATGCTAAAGACATTTTTCGATTTGTTCTGAAGTACAGTATATGTACACTCTTGTCTTTTATATTGTATATACATTTTTTTATTTTCTGAACTACAGTGCATGTGCACTCATGTCACTTGTCAACATAATATTTTGCCAGTCTGTTTATTTGTTCTGAATATGCTAAAGAATTTTTTCAGTGCCTGTGCACTTTGTTATCTGTCAAAAAATTTGTATATACATTTTTCTGATTTGCTACTATGTTTTGTACTCACATTTTGTCTTTGTCTGATATATTTTGTACTTAGTGCGTGTGCACAACATTTAAATATTCTGTAAGTTGTAGAATTTTGTTAATTAAAGAAAAATTTTGCCACGCTTGGCAAGTCCAAATGACTCACCATCGCTGCCAAATTTTTGCCCCCCCAGTGGAGGGTTATGAAACACGTATGTAACATAGCAGCGATGGCGAGGCATTGTAGCATCTGTGACCAGAGAGTTTGCGCTTGACCGCGCGAGTGTTGCGAGCGGTTCTCAGTCAGTCAGTAGTCGTTGCGAGTCTGTCAGTAGTCGTTGCGAGTCTGTAGCTCTGTCTAGTTGAGGGCAGTACTCAGTCAGTAGTCGTCATGCAGAGCGGTCGGTCAGTAGTAGCAGCCCAGTGCGGTTGTGTGATGTAGGCGGTCGGCAACACTGGTCAAGATGCTGAATGAGGTATACTGTTAATTAATATAATCATTAGACAATGTAAAACTTATTTATTGTAATCAATCTCTAACAAGTCCCCCAATAATAATTTTGATTTCAAAAGCATTTTTCAAAAAATTTTATTTTTTATTGAACTAAAGATTTCGTTGCACTTCCCATTTCATTCCACTTCTTTTGAAGAAAAATTTCAATAAATTCACAGAGAAAAGGAATAATATTATTTGCAATGCAGTTCCTCCAAGCTGTGTGCAGAAATAAGAGCAGAAATTTGACATCCAGTTATTCTGAGGTAAGACTTTAATTCTGATTGTTTTACACAGGGCCAAAGACCGATGTTTCGGTTTAATTGAATTTTCTTATCACTGAATAGACTTTAATTTTTTGTGAGGAATCTATATTTGAGTCAGATTGCGAATTTCACATTTTTGTTGCCATTGTCAGTACATTTCATTGTGGGCAGGTTACGCTTAGAGCAATGTCCATTAGCATTCATAATTAAATATTGTCATATTTCTTTCTTTCAAATTTTTGTGGGGAGGTTACACTCGGCTCCCATTTGTATTAAGTATTGTCATTTTTTCCTTTTAAAAATTACGGTGGGGAGGTTACACACCAAGTTAACTGACATCCAGGAATTATGTTGGGAAGTCTACGCTTTCGTCTTGGTACATCATTCTGGTAATTAATTTAAATATTTTCTTCCCCTGTTATCATATTCTGTATTCGTTGATTTGCTTGATCAAATACAATAGTAAATCATTTTCTACTGCTAAAATTGTTCGTTCATACATCCATTTCTTGTCTACACTGTTTCTCTAAGCGGATACAATTTTTGGATTAATTGTCCTTCGATTTTTACTACGTTGCACAACTCTACATTTAAGACGTTTTGCCGAAGTGTCGATCAGTACGATATGTGCAGTTTCCGGATTGTATTCTAGAACACTCGAGAATATTCTAATTTAGAACATTAGAAAACATTCCTTATCATTCACGAATATTCAATAAGGCTTGGGAATATTATCACGAATTTTTCACTAGAAAGACATCGATACGTAGGAGACAACAAAGAATCTGTAACGACAATGATACGAAAATCTGCATTGGAAAAGCCTTTACACGATGCACTTGTCTGTGGATTATATTTATAAAGAAGGGTTGACTTCGAGAAAACAAAAAATACTCTGTACGAACTTTGTAGAGGAATTATTTCAATGTTGTGTAATTATATTGGAACTTAAGTTTACAATTGTGCAGCATTCAAGAACGTATTTCAGCCACTTATGAAGAAAAAGATGCAGTAGAAAAATATTACATTTATTAAGAATACAACAAATTCTTTAATTTTATATTATTCTCTGAGATATTAGTTTTAATATTCGCATGAATTTTTGAATTTTTTATCTCCTCAGTTTCAGCATTAGGTGTGTTGCTTCCTCATCATATACACGGACACCATTCTATGTGAAAGTTAACGTGTGATATCGACACAGCAGATGTGGTTAGAGTGGATCTGGTGTAGCAATTAATAAGTCCCGGCACGACATGACAATAGCAGCCAGGACATGCGTAGACTGTGAATTTTAGACTCGTATTCGTGTCAGCTAGCCTTACGGCCTTGCTGCTCGTGTCGTGTTAGAGCAATGTATCATTAAGGCCGTATTTACGTTCTTTGCACTATAGCTGGCCTGTTCGCACATCAGTGAACGTTGTTTCAAAAAGATTCACCCAGTTTCACAAGATTATATCTTACACATGATCGAAGATAGAAATTTAGGGTGGATCTTACCTTACGAATAGCACCAAAGATCTTATGTTTTCAAAAATGCCATCCGATTTTAATACTGTGCAGATTTTGCATGAAAGTACAAACAATCCCGTGGCACTTTCTTCAGTTACGTGTAAGATCAACTGTCGAGAATGTTCAATGCGCCTTTTCAGGCCGCACGAACATATCCAGACAATAGTCAGACGCCTCCCCATGTTTTTGCGATCACGTCTGCTGCGCGGCGTCGGAGTTCACCTAGAGAGGGGAGCCACATACGCGAAACGTTTCACAAATCACCACAAAAATAAAATAAAATAAAATAAAAACACCGTGAGATCAGATAGACTTGGAATGCCAGGTCCGTGCGCCTCTTGCTGCTGGTCCTCCATTGAGGCAGCTCGTTGGCAAGAGATGTTCCGACTTGCAGGCGAGGCTGGTTCTGTTGGGCAAGTGACAGAAGCGACCGCTTCGCACGCCAAGAGGTGCCCAGTGCAAAAATTTTAAAGCTCCTTCCAATAGATAACCACCCTTCGGAATTTCTGAAATACTTTGGGAAGTGGCAAGTAAACGACTATGAGTATTCAGTGTACTAGCAGGCTTTCGGAAGAATTTAACCCACACGAACCCAAAGACATCAAGGCAGATTGGAGAGAAAACTTCATTTCAACAATTCATGCATGCGAGTTGGTTACTAGTATTACATACAGAAGAGGCACGCTGGGTAGCCGCGGCGTCTAAGGCACCATGTCACGGTCCGCGCGGCTCCCCCATCGGAGGTTCGAGTCATCCCTCAGGCATGGCTGTGTGTGTCGCCTCTAGCGTAAGTAACATGACAACCAGTTTGGCTTTACGCAGTTCTGATTTTAATTTGATAATAGAACTAAAACTTAAGAAAAATCAAAACCGATTCATAGAAAAAAAACGTTTGACAATGTAAAATTATGCAATTTGTTGGTAATTTTCAGTAAAATAGTGTAATTCATAGGGAAAAACTGACAATATATGCATACGCGTTCAGAAAAAAACAGAACACTCTGTACGACTACCGAGCGAGGTGGCGCAGTGGTTAGCACACTGGACTCGCATTCGGGAGGACGACGGTTCAATCCCGTCTCCGGCCATCCTGATTTAGGTTTTCCGTGATTTCCCTAAATCGTTTCAGGCAAATGCCGGGATGGTTCCTTTGAAAGGGCACGGCCGATTTCCTTCCCAATCCTTCCCTAACCCGAGCTTGCGCTCCGTCTCTGATGACCTCGTTGTCGACGGGACGTTAAACACTGACTACCACCACCACCCTGTACGACTACAAATAGGACGTTCATATTCACAGGACTTGTACATGAGTATGTTCTGCAGAAACGATTAGCATTTCAGTCACCTCGATTCAGCATGTGTCCTGTTGCCTGGTGGGCACAGGGTCCGCCATGGGCTCTGATAACTGCTGACGGCATCAACGCGTATAAGGCGCAAATGGTGTCCAGTGGTAAATACATTCATGCTACATTCACCTGGTCCCGAAGGTCATCTGTGGTGGTCGGCGTTGGGTCACACTGCTGCACCCGCCAGTTCATCTTATCCCACACATTTTGGAATGGCGACAAGTCTGGTGATCTGGTGGGCCAGGACAAAAGGCTGACAGCCTGTGACACAAAGGAGGCACATGTTCGTGCAGCAACATGTGATCGAGCATTGTCTCGCTGAAAAATGGCGTCTGTGGTGTTGCGCAGAAAGTGTATGGCTATAGGTCGCAGGATGTTATTCACGTAGGTCACACTGCTCACAATGCCCTGGACACGCATCAACTATGATTTGTGGTTGTACCCAACAGCACCCCACACCGTAAGGGCTTAAGACGACTCTGTGTGTCTTGTACGAATGCAGTCACTGTGATGCCGTTCCCCCTGTCTGCGACGAATCAAAATGTGACCATCATTTTCAAACAAACAGAACATGGATTCGTCCGGAAACACTTTGTGGTGCCATTTCTGTCCACGGTGGCGTCGTTACACACAGTATTGCCGTCTAGAATGTTTCTGCACATTCGTCAAACGTAGGCGGAGAAGTGTACGACGCGCACGTAACCCGTGCCGTAGTAAACGACAACGGACTGTTTGTTACCCCTGTTAGTGTTTCTCTGTTGCGACAGAGCCGAGGAGGATGCAGATCTGTCCTGCAATGCCATTCGGATGGAAGTATCGATTGTCGATATTTCGATATTCTCGGAGGGGGGGGACAGGGGGGGGGGGGGCAGGGGGACGTTATCTGAGTTGTGCGACCTGATCCATCTCGTTGTCTTCTACGGTATTCCACACGACCGGCAATTTCCAGGATTCTCTCATGCCAATAATAAGCCCTCTTTCAAACGCACTGTTTTTTTTTATTTATTTATTGTTCCGTCGGACCACATTTAGGAGAAGTCTCCATGGTCATGGAACGAGTCAATACATGAAATTATAACACGATTGTAGAAACAGATAAAATGAAATATAAGAAACATATTCAGGCGACAAGTCGTTAGTTTAAATAAAGAAAATCAAGAATGTAACACTGGAATTTGCTTAATTTTTTAGCTCTTCCAGGAGCTCCTCGACAGAATAGAAGGAGTGAGCCATGAGGAAACTCTTCAGTTTAGACTTAAAAGTGTTTGGGCTACTGCTAAGATTTTTGAGTTCTTGTGGTAGCTTATTGAAAATGGATGCAGCAGAATACTGCACTCCTTTCTGCACAAGAGTCAAGGAAGTGCATTCCACATGCAGATTTGATTTCTGCCTAGTATTAACTGAGTGAAAGCTGCTAACTCTTGGGAATAAGCTAATATTGCTAACAACAAACGACATTAAAGAAAATACATACTGTGAGGGCAATGTCAAAATTCCCAGACTATTGAATAGGGGTCGACAAGAGGTTTTCGAACTTACACCATACATAGCTCGAACAGCCCGTTTTTGAGCCAAAAATACCCTTTTTGAATCAGAAGAATTACCCCAAAAAATAATACCATATGACATAAGCGTATGAAAATATGCGAAGTATACTACTTTTCGTGTTGAAATGTCACTTATTTCAGATACTGTTCTAATGGTAAATAAAGCAGCATTTAGTTTCTGAACAAGATCCTGAACTTGGGCTTTCCACAACAGCTTACTATCTGTCCGTACGCCTAGGAACTTGAACTGTTCCGTCTCGCTTATAACATGCCCATTCTGTCTGATTAAAATGTCAGTTCTTGTTGAATTGTGGGTTAGAAACTGTAAAAACTGAGTCTTACTGTGATTTAGCATCAAATTATTTTCCACAAGCCACGAACTTATTTCATGAACTACATTATTTGTTACTGTTTCAATATTACACACAAGATCCTTCACTATCAAGCTGGTCTCATCAGCAAACAGAAATATTTTTGAATCACCTGTAATACTAGAAGGCATATCATTTACATAAATAAGAAACAGCAGTGACCCCAGCACCGACCCTTGGGGAACGCCCCATTTAACAGTGCCCCATTGGGACTGAACATCATTACCACTCTCAATATTGCGGAGGATTACCTTCTGCTTTCTCTTCTTAAAGTAGGAGGCGAACCAATTGTAAGCTACTCCCCTTACTCCATAATGTTCCAACTTCTGCAGTAATATTTTGTGGTCAACACAGTCAAAAGCCTTCGTTAAATCAAAGAAAACACCTAACGTTCGCAACCTTTTATTTAATCTGTCCAAAACCTCACAGAGAAAAGAGACTATAGCATTTTCAGTTGTTAAGCCATTTCTAAAACCAAACTGTACATTTGACAGCAAATTATGTGAATTTAAATGCTGCAGTAACCTTGTATATACAACCCTCTCGATAACTTTAGCAAACACCGATGGCATAGAAATAGGTCTATAATTGTCAACATTATCCCTGTCTCCCTTTTTATAAAGTGGCTTTACTACCGAGTACTTTAATCGGTCAGGAAACCGACCACTCCTAAAGGAAAAGTTACAGATATGGCTAAGTACTGAGCTAACATACGTGGAACAATACTTCAGTATTCTGCTAGATACCCCGTCATATCCATGAGAGTTCTTGGTCTTTAGTGATTTAATTATTAACTCAATCTCCCTCTTGTCAGTATCATGGAGGAGCATTTCAGGTAACAGTCTCGGAACACTTTTTTCTAAGAGCGCTATATGATTCCCTGTTGGGACTAGGTTTCTATTTAGTTCACCTGCTATATTCAGAAAGTGATTATTAAGTACTGTACATATTTGGGACTCATCAGTAACACGGACATCCCCACTACGCACTGATTCTATATTCTCGACCTGTCTCTGCAGACCAGCCACTTCCTTTACGACTGACCATATGGTTTTAATTTTATCCTGAGACTTAGCTATTCTATCTGCATACCACATACTTTTTGCCTTCCTAATAACTTTTTTAAGCACCTTACAATACTGTTGGTAATGGGCTGCTGCATTTAGATTTTGACTGTTTCTAACGTTTTGATATAATAGCCACTTTGTTCTACAAGATATTCTTATCCCTTTAGTCAGCCACCCAGGCTGCCTGTTTGTGCTAGTACCCTGTTTTGAACGTTCTAACGGAAAGCAACTTTCAAAGAGCACGAGAAAAGTCTTGAGGAAAGCGTTATATTTATCGTCTACTGTATCAGCACTATAAACATCTTGCCACTCTTGTTCCTTGATAAGGTTTACAAAAGTCTGTACAGCAACTGGATCAGCTTTCCTAAAAAGTTGGTAACTGCGAAGCATCCTGCACGTCTGCTGAAGTCACACTGACCAATTATCTTCGGTTTACAGCGACAACGAGAGCCGCAGGCACGTTTTACCTGTAGGTTGTGTTGCTTCGGGATATAGATGTTGACCTTGCACCCGCGGGAAGACATGGCTCAAATGCTAATCATTTCTGCAGAACACAGTCACGTACGTGTCCTGTGAATGTGAACGTCGTATCTCTAGTCATCAGAGGTGTTCTGTTTTCTCTGAACATGAGTGTAGTCTGCACAAGAAAAAGAGTGCAAAATAAGAATGGAGCCATGAACGAAGTGCTCTGCTTAGACTAGGTATAAGATAGCGATGTAGTTCTGCGCCCCTACTGTTCAGTCTATAAATCGAGGAAGCAATGACGGAAACAAGGCCAAGGGACACGAAAGGGAAGCAGTGGTTGGGAAGGGAGTGAGACAGGGTTGTAGCCTCTCCCCGATGCTGTTCAATCTCTATATTGAGCAAGCAGTAAAGGAAACAAAAGAAAAATTTGGAGTAGGTATTAAAATCCATGGAGAAGTAACAAAAACTTTGAGGTTCACCGATGACATTGTAATTCTGTCAGAGACAGCAGAGGACTTGGAAGAGCAGTTGAACGGTATTGATAGTGTCTTAAAAGGAGGATATAAGATGAACATCAACAAAAGCAAAACAAGGATAATGGAATGTAGTCGAATTAAATCGGGTGTTGCTGAGGGAATTAGATTAGGAAATGAGAGACTTAAAGTAGTAAGGCAGTTTTGCTATTTGGGGAGCAAAATAACTGATGATGGTCGAAGTAGAGAGGATATAAAATGTAGACTGGCAATGGTAAGGAAAGCGTTTCTGAAGAAGAGAAATTTGTTAACAACGAGTATAGGTTTAAGTGTCAGGAAGTCGTTTCTGAAACTATTTGTATGGAGAGTAGCCATGTATGGAAGTGAAACATGGACGATAAATAGTTTGGACAAGAAGAGAATAGAAGCTTTCGAAATGTGGTGCTACAGAAGAACGCTGAAGATTAGATGGGTAGATCACATAACTAATGAGGAGGTACTGAATAGGATTGGAGAGAAGAGAAGTTTGTGGCACAACTTGACTAGAAGAAGGGATCGGTTGGTAGGACATGTCCTGAGGCATCAAGGGATCACCAGTTTAGTATTGGAGGGCAGCGTGGAGGGTAAAAATCGTAGAGGGAGACCAATAGATGAATACATTAAGCAGATTCAGAAGGATGTAGGTTGCAGTAAGTACTGGGAGATGAAGAAGCTTGCACAGGATAGAGTAGCATGGAGAACTGCAGCAAACCAGTATCAGGACTGAAGGCCACAACAACAACAAAGTCGTAAATGCCGGCAGGTGTGGCCGAGATGTTCTAGGCACTTCAGTCTGGAACCGCGCGACCGCCACGGTCGCAGGTTCGAATCCTGTCTCGGGCATGGGTGTGTGTTATGTCCTTAGGTTAGTTACGTTTAAGTAGTTCAACGTTCTCAGGTGTTAAGTCCCATAGTGCTCAGAGCCATTTGAACCATTTGAAAAGTCGTAAATGTCACGGTGACAGGTGAACATGCGGTCGTCAGTGGTTGTGAGAGAGGCAAGGCACACACGTTTCCCGCCCGCCCGTAAACGGACTAGATGGTACAGTGGCGTCAATTCGTCTTGTAAAAGGGAACGTGGGTGAGACCTCTTCCGGAGTCCCTCCATTTGAATGCGTCTGAGCTGCAGCAATCTGACTTTGATGCGCTGTATATCAGCAACCCGTAGGGGAGCATGCGTAGCACTATCGTACAGTTGACGGGAAGACTGAGCAGTAAAATTCTTGCGTTCGTCGATTGTCTGCCACCTTCGCAGCTCCAAACGCATGAGCGCCCTACGGATTTGTGGCTTAACATTCAGTGTCCACCATGCCACAATAGACGAATACCGGTCCATAGTTCGAGAACAACGAACCTGTACGTCCTCCAGGACGACACCAAGGAAGGAATCTTGCAAACAGGCAACACTGAGCATCCAGGGAGGACGAAACTATTTTACCGTTTGCTGCTCGTAATTAAACATAACGCCTACGGCGCAATGGCCAGTAAAACAGGCTGGTATCACACCAACATCCAGAAGTTGCCCATAAAAATGGTTCAAATGGCTCTGAGCACTATGGGACTTAACTACTGAAGTCATCTGTCGCCTATAACTTAGCACTACTTAAACATAACTAACCTAAGGACATCACAAACATCCATGCCCGAGGCAGGATTCGAACCTGCGACCGTAGCCGTCTGGCGGTTCCAGACTGTAGCGCCTAGAACCGCACTGCCACTCCGGCCGGCGTTGCCCACATAAAGAACGGGAAAGGTAAAAGCGGTCGACGCGGTTGCTAGACGTGGGAGTAAAGTATGTATGTCGCACAAGTGTAGGATAGCAAGAAGCACACGTCACGCAGGAGCAAAGACACACCAGGTCGTCGTGTTCTTTACTGAAATTACAATTAGGAGACTGATTCACCGGCCGCAGAACACAATTGAAGTCCCCATCTAAGTTAATCTTTGTCGGGGAGTTTCGAAGCAGGTAAATGTCCTCTTCTTTATGTTGTTGTTGTTGTGGTCTTCAGTCCTGAGACTGGTTTGATGCAGCTCTCCATGCTACTCTATCCTGTGCAAGCTTCTTCATCTCCCAGTACCTACTGCAACCTACATCCTTCTGAATCTGCTCAGTGTATTCATCTCTTGGTCTCCCTCTATGATTTTTACCCTCCACGCTGCCCTCCAATACTAAATTGGTAATCCCTCGATGTCTCAGAACATGTCCTACCAACCGATTTCTTCTTGTAGTCAAGTTGTGCCACAAGCTCCTCTTCTCCCCAATCCTATTCAATACCTCCTCATTAGTTATGTGATCTACCCATCTAATCTTCAGCATTCTTCTGTAGCACCACATTTCGAAAGCTTCTATTCTCTTCTTGTCTAAACTATTTATCGTCCATGTTTCACTTCCATACATGGCTACACTCCATACAAATACTTCCAGAAACGACTTCCTGACATTTAAATCTATACTCGATGTTAACAGATTTTTCTTCTTCAGAAACACTTTCCTTGCCATTGCCAGTCTACATTTTATATCCTCTCTACTTCGACCACCATCAGTTATTTTGCTCCCCAAATAGCAAAAGTCTTTTACTACTTCAAGTGTCTCATTTCCTAATCTAATTCCCTCAGCATCACCCTACTTAATTCGACTACATTCCATTATCCTCTTCTTTATAGAAACTCGAATGTGCGGTCTTCTTCTTTATAGAAACTCGAATGTGCGGTAGTAGGACCCGTATCAGAAGGAGCATAAGGAAGGGGTAAACCGAGATCACAAAACGTGCCCCCGATCCCCCTTCCACTGTCGAGTACTTCGAAATCCATCAGCGGTGTGCCTTCCCTATAAAACAAGGCAGTGCCCATAGAAAGTTCGGAAGGTACATTAAAAATGGTTGAGAACCCATGAATGGAAAACTGGTCGAATAAGACTTCCTGTAAAAAAACATCTGCCCCACATTGATATATAAACTGCCGCAAAGCGGCAAGCCGAAGCTCAGAATATATTCTTTTAATATTGAGAGTAAGAAATGTGTATGCTTGCGTGGAACTTCAACCCAGAAAGAAGAACAAAGAACGGTAGAGGTCCGTCAGTTGACGGAGCAACATACAAGTAACCATACCAGGATCAATCGCCGAACCAGGGAGAGAAGAACCACGAAACAGAACCCTCATCTTCGCACTGCTTTTTCTTCGGCCGTGACGCGGTTCTCTGTCGCTGTTTAAGGATTCTACTGCAGCTGCGCGGCGCCGACGCTGCCGCGTGAGAGCATCATGTAGCTATTTCGTTTCAGATTTGCGAGGGAGAGGCCTCTACATCCCACTCGTCCGCAGACGTGGGTTCACGGAGGGACGGTTGGTGAATGACAACGGGATCCACTGGCTCTTGAGAATCAGTCAGTTGTTTCATGAGAAAAGGCTGTGACCCAGAGGGAGCGACAGAAGTCGCAGAAGGGGGATGGGAAACAGAGTCGACAGGAGAAGTGTCCGAGAGAACCGGAGGAGACAAGTCGGAACCGGAAGTAGGTTCTTTACGGGCGTCTCCGAAAGGGCGGCCTCGACAACAGGAACAACGCCAGACAAGGTGTCAGGGATCTAGGGTACATGCGTGAAAGCACCTGTGGCGTCCACATCCACGATTTCAGACGGAGGAAGAGGGTCCTTTACTGGAGGCCCATCGGAAGGGCGAGCCAATAGGGAAGGTTCATCTGCCGCATCATGCTGTGTTCGGCGACGCTTCGTGTGAGAAAGCATGGCGGGCATATCGGAAATAACGGCATCAACATCCCTACGCGAGGACAGCGGGGGAAAATCACGTGAGTTGTCGGTCAATGGATCATTCAGCAACAGGGAGCGATTCAGTCTGAGATCACTGCTGGAGAAGAGCAGCTAAAGTAACTTTCTTAAGCTGTTCGTATGTAGGTTTTAATACCACCACGCGCCACGGACAATTAGTACGGAAATGACCGGCTTGATTACAATAATAACATGTTCCTTCTTGGCAACTGTACGTAATTTGAACCGTATAACAACATACCTGTAGATACGCCTGCCGGAGTGACCAAGCGGTTCTAGGCGCTACAGTCTGGAACCGCGCGACCGCTACGGTCGCAGGTTCGAATCCTGCCTCGGGCATGGATGTGTGTGATGTCCTTAGGTTAGTTTAGGTTTAAGTAGTTCTAAGTTCTAAGTTCTAGGGGACTGATGACTTCAGAAGTTAAGTCCCATAGAGCTCAGAGCCATTTGAACCATTTTGAACCTGTAGATAAGAAGGAATACGTTTTTTGACCACCATTTCCACCGACCGAATACTACTATAGACCCGTAAGCGGTGCTGAGCAGACCAGCGTTCCTTTACAATATGACGTATTTCCCCATAAGGAAGAGAAGCGGCCGGCCGCGGTGGACTAGCGGTTCTAGGCGCGCTGTGCGGAACCGCGCGACTGCTACGGTCGCAGGTTCGAATCCTGCCTCGGGCAAGGATGTGTGTGATGTCCTTAGGTTAGTTTAGGTTTAAGTAGTTCTAAGTTCTAAGTTCTAGGGGACTGATGACCTCAGAAGTTAAGTCCCATAGAGCTCAGAGCCATTTGAACCATTTTGAACCTGTAGATAAGAAGGAATACGTTTTTTGACCACCATTTCCACCGACCGAATACTACTATAGACCCGTAAGCGGTGCTGAGCAGACCAGCGTTCCTTTACAATATGACGTATTTCCCCATAAGGAAGCGAAGCGGCCGGCCGCGGTGGACTAGCGGTTCTAGGCGCGCTGTGCGGAACCGCGCGACTGCTACGGTCGCAGGATCGAATCCTGCCTCGGGCAAGGATGTGTGTGATGTCATTAGGTTAGTTTAGGTTTAAGTAGTTCTAAGTTCTAAGTTCTAGGGGACTGATGACCTCAGAAGTTAAGTCCCATAGAGCTCAGAGCCATTTGAACCATTTTGAACCTGTAGATAAGAAGGAATACGTTTTTTGACCACCATTTCCACCGACCGAATACTACTATAGACCCGTAAGCGGTGCTGAGCAGACCAGCGTTCCTTTACAATATGACGTATTTCCCCATAAGGAAGCGAAGCGGCCGGCCGCGGTGGACTAGCGGTTCTAGGCGCGCAGTCCGGAACCGCGCGACTGCTACGGTCGCAGGTTCGAATCCTGCCTCGGGCATGGATGTGTGTGATGTCCTTAGGTTAGTTTAGGTTTAAGTAGTTCTAAGTTCTAAGTTCTAGGGGACTGATGACCTCAGAAGTTAAGTCCCATAGAGCTCAGAGCCATTTGAACCATTTTGAACCTGTAGATAAGAAGGAATACGTTTTTTGACCACCATTTCCACCGACCGAATACTACTATAGACCCGTAAGCGGTGCTGAGCAGACCAGCGTTCCTTTACAATATGACGTATTTCCCCATAAGGAAGCGAAGCGGCCGGCCGCGGTGGACTAGCGGTTCTAGGCGCGCTGTCCGGAACCGCGCGACTGCTACGGTCGCAGGTTCGAATCCTGCCTCGGGCAAGGATGTGTGTGATGTCCTTAGGTTAGTTTAGGTTTAAGTAGTTCTAAGTTCTAAGTTCTAGGGGACTGATGACCTCAGAAGTTAAGTCCCATAGAGCTCAGAGCCATTTGAACCATTTTGAACCTGTAGATAAGAAGGAATACGTTTTTTGACCACCATTTCCACCGACCGAATACTACTATAGACCCGTAAGCGGTGCTGAGCAGACCAGCGTTCCTTTACAATATGACGTATTTCCCCATAAGGAAGCGAAGCGGCCGGCCGCGGTGCACTAGCGGTTCTAGGCGCGCTGTGCGGAACCGCGCGACTGCTACGGTCGCAGGTTCGAATCCTGCCTCGGGCAAGGATGTGTGTGATGTCCTTAGGTTAGTTTAGGTTTAAGTAGTTCTAAGTTCTAAGTTCTAGGGGACTGATGACCTCAGAAGTTAAGTCCCATAGAGCTCAGAGCCATTTGAACCATTTTGAACCTGTAGATAAGAAGGAATACGTTTTTTGACCACCATTTCCACCGACCGAATACTACTATAGACCCGTAAGCGGTGCTGAGCAGACCAGCGTTCCTTTACAATATGACGTATTTCCCCATAAGGAAGCGAACGGCCGGCCGCGCTGGACTAGCGGATCTAGGCGCGCTGTCCGGAACCGCGCGACTGCTACGGTCGCAGGTTCGAATCCTGCCTCGGGTAAGGATGTGTGTGATGTCCTTAGGTTAGTTTAGGTTTAAGTAGTTCTAAGTTCTAAGTTCTAGGGGACTGATGACCTCAGAAGTTAAGTCCCATAGAGCTCAGAGCCATTTGAACCATTTTGAACCTGTAGATAAGAAGGAATACGTTTTTTGACCACCATTTCCACCGACCGAATACTACTATAGACCCGTAAGCGGTGCTGAGCAGACCAGCGTTCCTTTACAATATGACGTATTTCCCCATAAGGAAGCGAAGCGGCCGGCCGCGGTGGACTAGCGGTTCTAGGCGCGCTGTCCGGAACCGCGCGACTGCTACGGTCGCAGGTTCGAATCCTGCCTCGGGCAAGGATGTGTGTGATGTCCTTAGGTTAGTTTAGGTTTAAGTAGTTCTAAGTTCTAAGTTCTAGGGGACTGATGACCTCAGAAGTTAAGTCCCATAGAGCTCAGAGCCATTTGAACCATTTTGAACCTGTAGATAAGAAGGAATACGTTTTTTGACCACCATTTCCACCGACCGAATACTACTATAGACCCGTAAGCGGTGCTGAGCAGACCAGCGTTCCTTTACAATATGACGTATTTCCCCATAAGGAAGCGAAGCGGCCGGCCGCGGTGGACTAGCGGTTCTAGGCGCGCTGTGCGGAACCGCGCGACTGCTACGGTCGCAGGATCGAATCCTGCCTCGGGCAAGGATGTGTGTGATGTCCTTAGGTTAGTTTAGGTTTAAGTAGTTCTAAGTTCTAAGTTCTAGGGGACTGATGACCTCAGAAGTTAAGTCCCATAGAGCTCAGAGCCATTTGAACCATTTTGAACCTGTAGATAAGAAGGAATACGTTTTTTGACCACCATTTCCACCGACCGAATACTACTATAGACCCGTAAGCGGTGCTGAGCAGACCAGCGTTCCTTTACAATATGACGTATTTCCCCATAAGGAAGCGAAGCGGCCGGCCGCGGTGGACTAGCGGTTCTAGGCGCGCAGTCCGGAACCGCGCGACTGCTACGGTCGCAGGTTCGAATCCTGCCTCGGGCATGGATGTGTGTGATGTCCTTAGGTTAGTTTAGGTTTAAGTAGTTCTAAGTTCTAAGTTCTAGGGGACTGATGACCTCAGAAGTTAAGTCCCATAGAGCTCAGAGCCATTTGAACCATTTTGAACCTGTAGATAAGAAGGAATACGTTTTTTGACCACCATTTCCACCGACCGAATACTACTATAGACCCGTAAGCGGTGCTGAGCAGACCAGCGTTCCTTTACAATATGACGTATTTCCCCATAAGGAAGCGAAGCGGCCGGCCGCGGTGGACTAGCGGTTCTAGGCGCGCTGTGCGGAACCGCGCGACTGCTACGGTCGCAGGTTCGAATCCTGCCTCGGGCAAGGATGTGTGTGATGTCCTTAGGTTAGTTTAGGTTTAAGTAGTTCTAAGTTCTAAGTTCTAGGGGACTGATGACCTCAGAAGTTAAGTCCCATAGAGCTCAGAGCCATTTGAACCATTTTGAACCTGTAGATAAGAAGGAATACGTTTTTTGACCACCATTTCCACCGACCGAATACTACTATAGACCCGTAAGCGGTGCTGAGCAGACCAGCGTTCCTTTACAATATGACGTATTTCCCCATAAGGAAGCGAAGCGGCCGGCCGCGGTGGACTAGCGGTTCTAGGCGCGCTGTCCGGAACCGCGCGACTGCTACGGTCGCAGGTTCGAATCCTGCCTCGGGCAAGGATGTGTGTGATGTCCTTAGGTTAGTTTAGGTTTAAGTAGTTCTAAGTTCTAAGTTCTAGGGGACTGATGACCTCAGAAGTTAAGTCCCATAGAGCTCAGAGCCATTTGAACCATTTTGAACCTGTAGATAAGAAGGAATACGTTTTTTGACCACCATTTCCACCGACCGAATACTACTATAGACCCGTAAGCGGTGCTGAGCAGACCAGCGTTCCTTTACAATATGACGTATTTCCCCATAAGGAAGCGAAGCGGCCGGCCGCGGTGGACTAGCGGTTCTAGGCGCGCTGTGCGGAACCGCGCGACTGCTACGGTCGCAGGTTCGAATCCTGCCTCGGGCAAGGATGTGTGTGATGTCCTTAGGTTAGTTTAGGTTTAAGTAGTTCTAAGTTCTAAGTTCTAGGGGACTGATGACCTCAGAAGTTAAGTCCCATAGAGCTCAGAGCCATTTGAACCATTTTGAACCTGTAGATAAGAAGGAATACGTTTTTTGACCACCATTTCCACCGACCGAATACTACTATAGACCCGTAAGCGGTGCTGAGCAGACCAGCGTTCCTTTACAATATGACGTATTTCCCCATAAGGAAGCGAACGGCCGGCCGCGCTGGACTAGCGGATCTAGGCGCGCTGTCCGGAACCGCGCGACTGCTACGGTCGCAGGTTCGAATCCTGCCTCGGGTAAGGATGTGTGTGATGTCCTTAGGTTAGTTTAGGTTTAAGTTGTTCTAAGTTCTAAGTTCTAGGGGACTGATGACCTCAGAAGTTAAGTCCCATAGAGCTCAGAGCCATTTGAACCATTTTGAACCTGTAGATAAGAAGGAATACGTTTTTTGACCACCATTTCCACCGACCGAATACTACTATAGACCCGTAAGCGGTGCTGAGCAGACCAGCGTTCCTTTACAATATGACGTATTTCCCCATAAGGAAGCGAAGCGGCCGGCCGCGGTGGACTAGCGGTTCTAGGCGCGCAATCCGGAACCGCGCGACCGCTACGGTCGCAGGTTCGAATCCTGCCTCGGGCATGGATGTGTGTGATGTCCTTTGGTTGGTTAGGTTTAAGTAGTTCTAAGTTCTAGGTGACTGACGACCTGAGAAGTTAGGTCCCATAGAGCTCAGAGCCATTTGAACCATTTTGAACCTGTAGATAAGAAGGAATACGTTTTTTGACCACCATTTCCACCGACCGAATACTACTATAGACCCTTAAGCGGTGCTGAGCAGACCAGCGTTCCTTTACAATATGACGTATTTCCCCATAAGGAAGCGAAACGGCCGGCCGCGGTGGACTAGCGGTTCTAGGCGCGCTGCCCGGAACCGCGCGACTGCTACGGTCGCAGGTTCGAATCCTGCCTCGGGCAAGGATGTGTGTGATGTCCTTAGGTTAGTTTAGGTTTAAGTAGTTCTAAGTTCTAAGTTCTAGGGGACTGATGACCTCAGAAGTTAAGTCCCATAGAGCTCAGAGCCATTTGAACCATTTTGAACCTGTAGATAAGAAGGAATACGTTTTTTGACCACCATTTCCACCGACCGAATACTACTATAGACCCGTAAGCGGTGCTGAGCAGACCAGCGTTCCTTTACAATATGACGTATTTCCCCATAAGGAAGCGAAGCGGCCGGCCGCGGTGGACTAGCGGTTCTAGGCGCGCAGTCCGGAACCGCGCGACCGCTACGGTCGCAGGTTCGAATCCTGCCTCGGGCATGGATGTGTGTGATGTCCTTAGGTTGGTTAGGTTTAAGTAGTTCTAAGTTCTAGGGGACTGATGACCTCAGAAGTTAAGTCCCATAGAGCTCAGAGCCATTTGAACCATTTTGAACCTGTAGATAAGAAGGAATATGTTTTTTGACCACCATTTCCACCGACCGAATACCACTATAGACCTGTAAGCGGTGCTGAGCAGACCAGTGTTCCTTTAGAATATGACGTATTTCCCCATAAGGAAGCGAAGCGGGCCTCAGAAAACAGTCGTCTACCTCGGGTGGAAGGTTTAACACCCGGACATTCGCATATATCACTTCTGCATTTGCTAAGAGAACCATACTAGTGGAACCTTCACGGTGCGTAAAGGGTACCTGAGAACCGTGACGAGAAAGTATCCTGGAGCAGGTCAAGAAAACAAAAAACACATATAATTCGCTGTCTAAATATGCAGTATGCACCTGATCAGTAGTGACTTTGATAGTATCAACTAACGAATCATGTATCTCCAAAGAACCGGGCTGGACGTGACGCGTGGATTTGTCTAAGGTGTAGCTGACAGATCCTGTAAGCGGAATTTTCGTGGGCGCCACGATGGACATCTACATCTACATGATTACTCTGCAATTCACAAATTAAGTGCTTGGCAGAGGGTTCATCGAACCACAATCATACTATCTCCCTAACATTCCACTCCCGGACAGCGCGTGGGAAAAACGAACACCTAAACCTTTCTGTTCGAGATCTGATTTCTCTTATTTTATTTGGATGATCATTCCTACCTATGTAGGTTGGGCTCGACAAAATATTTTCGCATTCGGAAGAGAAAGTTGGTGACTGAAATTTCGTAAATAGATCTCGCCGCGACGTAAAACGTCTTTGTTTTAATGACTTCCATCCCAACTCGCGTATCATATCTCCCACACTCTCTCACCCCCTTTTTTTTTTTTTTGGTCATCAGTCTACTGACTGGTTTGATGCCGTCCACCACGAATTCCTTTCCTGTGCTAACCTCTTCATCTCAGAGTAGCACTTGCAACCTACGTCCTCAATTATTTGCTTGACGTATTCCAATCTCTGTCTTCCTCTACAGTTTTTGCCCTCTACAGCTCCCTCTAGTACCATGGAAGTCATTTCCTCATGTCTTAGCAGATGTCCTATCATCCTGTCCCTTCTCCTTATCAGTGTTTTCCACATATTCCTTTCCTCTCCGATTCTGCGTAGAACCTCCTCATTCCTTACCTTATCAGTCCACCTAATTTTCAACATTCGTCTATAGCACCACCCCTCAAATGCTTCGACTCTCTTCTGTTCCGGTATTCCCACAGTCCGTGTTTCACTACCATACAATGCTGTACTCCAGACGTACATCCTCAGAAATTGCTTCCTCAAATTAAGGCCGGTATTTGATATTAGTAGACTTCTTTTGGCCAGAAATGCCTTTCTTGCCATAGCGAGTCTGCTTTTGATGTCCTCCTTGCTCCGTCCGTCATTGGTTATTTTACTGCCTAGGTAGCAGAATTCCTTAACTTCATTGACTTCGTGACCATCAATCCTGATGTTAAGTTTCTCGCCGTTCTCATTTCTACTACTTCTCATTACCTTCGTCTTTCTCCAATTTACTCTCAAACCATACTGTGTACTCATTAGACTGTTCATTCCGTTCAGCAGATCATTTAATTCTTCTTCACTTTCACTCAGGATAGCAATGTCATCAGCGAATCGTATCACTGATATCCTTTCACCTTGCATTTTAATTCCATTCCTGAACCTTTCTTTTATTTCCATCATTGCTTCCTCGATGTACAGATAGAAGAGTAGGGGCGAAAGGCTACAGCCTTGTCTTACACCCTTCTTAATACCAGCACTTCGTTCTTGAGCGTCCACTCTTATTATTCCCTCTTGGTTGTTGTACATATTGTATATGACCCGTCTCTCCCTATAGCTTACCCCTACTTTTTTTCAGAATCTCGAACAGCTTGCACCATTTTATATTGTCGAACGCTTTTTCCAGGTCGACAAATCCTATGAAAGTGTCTTGATTTTTCTTTAGCCTTGCTTCTATTATTAGCCGTAACGTCAGAATTGCCTCTCTCGTCCCTTTACTTTTCCTAAAGCCAAACTGGTCGTCACCTACCGCATTCTCAATTTTCTTTTCCATTCTTCTGTATATTATTCTTGTAAGCAGCTTCGATGCATGAGCTGTTAAGCTGATTGTGCGATAATTCTCGCACTTGTCAGCTCTTGCCGTCTTCGGAATTGTGTGGATGATGCTTTTCCGAAAGTCAGATGGTATATCGCCAGACTCATATATTCTACACACCAACGTGAATAGTCGTTTTGTTGTCACTTCCCCCAATGATTTTAGAAATTCTGATGGAATGTTATCTAACCCTTCTACCTTATTTGACCGTAAGTCCTCCAAAGCTCTTTTAAATTCCGATTCTAATACTAGATCCCCTATCTCTTCTAAATCGACTCCTGTTTCTTCTTCTATCACATCAGACAAATCTTCACCCTCACAGAGGCTTTCAATGTATTCTTTCCACCTATCTGCTCTCTCCTCTGCATTTAACAGTGGAATTCCCGTTGCGCTCTTAATGTTACCACCGTTGCTTTTAATGTCACCAAAGGTTGTTTTGACTTTCCTGTAAGCTGAGTCTGTCCTTCCGACAATCATATCTTTTTCGATGTCTTCACATTTTGCCTGCAGCCATTTCGTCTTAGCTTCCCTGCACTTCCTATTTATTTCATACCTCAGCGACTTGTATTTCTGTATTCCTGATTTTCCCGGAACATGTTTGTACTTCCTCCTTTCATCAATCAGCTGGAGTATTTCTTCTGTTATCCATGGTTTCTTCGCAGCTACCTTCTTTGTACCTATGTTTTCCTTCCTAACTTCTGTGATGGCCCTTTTTAGAGATGTCCATTCCTCTTCAACTGTACTGCCTACTGCGCTATTCCTTATTGCTGTATCTATAGCGTTAGAGAACTTCAAACGTATCTCGTCATTCCTTAGTACTTCCGTATCCCACTTCTTTGCGTATTGATTCTTCCTGACTAATGTCTTGAACTTCAGCCTACTCTTCATCACTACTATATTGTGATCTGAGTCTATATCTGCTCCTGGGTACGCCTTACAATCCAGTATCTGATTTCGGAATCTCTGTCTGACCATGATGTAATCTAATTGAAATCTTCCCGTATCTCCCGGCCTTCTCCAAGTATAGCTCCTCCTCTTGTGATTCTTGAACAGGGTATTCGCTATTACTAGCTGAAACTTGTTACAGAACTCAATTATTCTTTCTCCTCTTTCATTCCTGGTCCCAAGCCCATATTCTCGTGTAACCTTTTCTTCTACTCCTTCCCCTACAACTGCATTCCAGTCGCCCATGACTATTAGATTTTCGTCCCCCTTTACATACTGCATTACCCTTTCAACATCCTCATACGCTTTCTCTATCTGCTCATCTTCAGCTTGCGACGTCGGCATGTATACCTGAACTATCGTTGTCGGTGTTGGTCTGCTGTCGATTCTGATTAGAACAACCCGGTCACTGAACTGTTCACAGTAACACACCCTCTGCCCTACCTTCCTATTCATAACGAATCTTACACCTGTTATACCATATTCTGCTGCTGTTGATATTACCCGATACTCATCTGACCAGAAATCCTTGTCTTCCTTCCACTTCACTTCACTGACCCCTACTATATCTAGATTGAGCCTTTGCATTTCCCTTTTCAGATTTTCTAGTTTCCCTACCACGTTCAAGCTTCTGACATTCCACGCCCCGACTCGTAGAACGTTATCCTTTCGTTGATTATTCAATCTTTTTCTCATGGTAACCTCCCCCTTGGCAGTCCCCTCCCGGAGATCCGAATGGGGGACTATTCCGGAATCTTTTGCCAATCATGACACTTCTTCAAATACAGGCCACATGTCCTGTGGATACACGTTACGTGTCTTTAATGCAGTGGTTTCCATTGCCTTCTGCATCCTCATGTCGTTGATCATTGCTGATTCTTCCGCCTTTAGGGGCAATTTCCCACCCCTAGGACAAGAGAGTGCCCTGAACCTCTATCCGCTCCTCCGCCCTCTTTGACAAGGCCGTTGGCAGAATGAGGCTCACTTCTTATGCCGGAAGTCTTCGGCCGCCAATGCTGATTATTTATCAAAATTTAGGCAGTGGCGGGGATCGAACCCGGGACCGAAGACGTTTTGATTATGAATCAAAGACGTTACCCCCAGACCACGTGGTGATAATACAAAACGAGCTACCCTTTTTTGCACCCTTTCGATGTCCTCCATCAATCCCACCTGGTAAGGATCCCACACCGCGCGGCAATATTCTAACAGAGGACGAACGAGTGTAGTGTAAGCTGTCTCTTTAGTGGACTTGCTGCATCTTCTAAGTGTCCTGCCAATGAAACGCAACCTTTGGCTCGCCTTCCCCACAATATTATCTATGTGGTCTTTCCAACTGAAGTTGTTCGTAATTTTAACACCCAGGTACTTAGTTGAATTGACAGCCTTGAGAATTGTACTATTTACCGAGTAATCGAATTCCAACGGATTTCTTTTGGAACTCATGTGGATCACCTCACACTTTTCGTTATTTAGCGTCAACTGCCACCTGCCACACCATACGGCTATCTTTTCTAAATCGCTTTGCAACTGATACTGGTCTTCGGATGACCTTACTAGACGGTAAATTACAGCATCATCTGCGAAAAACCTAAGAGAACTGCTCAGATTGTCACCCAGGTAATTTATATAAATCAGGAACAGCAGAGGTCCCAGGACGCTTCCCTGGGGAACACCTGATATCACTTCAGTTTTACTCGCCGCGACAGGAAGGGCTGCACCAACACCAAACACTAGCCGACAACCAGCGATGCGACGCGCACGGAGACCAACACGACACCAAACGGACACGAGGAAACACGCAGCGCAACGGTAGACGCGGAACTAATAGCCACAACCAAGTTGCCCGACGCGCGAAGCGGGAAAGACCACTCAGCTACGGTGGCGGACGTCCAGTCCACTGATTACACAGTATGGATTGCGAGTAAACAGAGAAACGATGAAACTAATGAGTAAGCAGCAGAAACGAGACTGGCCATAAACGTAACAACGAAACTAGGGTTCACGAACTTCATGAACTGAAATAATTCTGCTGTCTTTAAAGCAAAATAACATCACTCAAGAAGCAAGGGGGATAGAAAAAGCCGAGTTAGGGCAGGCAAAGATATCACTCTTGTGTTACCATAGAAGGATGTTGAAAATTAGATGGAATGACAAGGAAAGTAATGACGAGGATCTCCGCATATTCGACAAGAAGAGGTAAACGTGGGAAACAACGACTGAGACATCAAGGTGAACTCTCACGGTACTTGAGGTAAACTGTAGAGGGTAAAAACTGTAGAGGGAGACACAGATTTGAACATACCAGGTCGGGTTGAGAGAGGAGATAGAGAAGATCCAAAGAAGACCGGCGCGTTTCGTCACAGGGTTATTTGGTAACCGTGATAGCGTTAAGGAGATGTTTAGCAAACTCAAGTGGCAGACTCTGCAAGAGAGGCGCTCTGCATCGCGGTGTAGCTTGCTGTCAAGGTTTCGTAAGGATGCGTTTCTGGATGAGGTATCGAATATATTGCTTCCCCCTACTTATACTTCCAGAGGAGATCATGAATGTAAAATTAGAGAGATTCGAGCGCGCACGGAGGCTTTCCGGCAGTCGTTCTTCCCGCGAACCATACGCGACTGGAACAGGAAAGGGAGGTAATGAGAGTGGCGCGTAAAGTGCCCTCCGCCACACACCGTTGGGTGGCTTGCGGAGTGTAGATGTAGATGTAGATATACAACAAATTATTTTGGTCGTCGGGTACTTTGTGACGAAGTGGTTGGAGCAGGAAAGCAACTCGAGGTGTACAGCATCAGTCACATGATTGATGCAACAATAGTTGGAAGCCAACTAATATCTGAAGAAGGGGCAGGGGCGGGGGAGAGTCCATTGATATTTCGCTTGTGTGGAAAAATGTTCTCGAACCACAGGCATGCAGAAGGCAGTGCGTTGTGCTCCATCCTACTGAAAAATAACATTGTAGGAATGTTACGGCAATTGTGAAAAACATATCCACTTATGGAATTCTTGCAGGAGAGTGATCGAGCAAAGTAGCTGAACTCTAAGGCAAAATTCAGTTTGTTGTATTCTCCTAGCCTCTATTTCCAATCATCTAAGTCATGCAGTCTTGTAAAATCGTACGAAGTTTTCAAACATTCTGTACTGCTCGCGTTTGTTCTTCCTTAGTCTCGGTCATTGTAGAACTAATGTCTGTTTCAAGATGGGTAACAAACAAATAATTGTGGCGATGAAAGAAAATGGAGGAGACTTGCTGGCAGGCCAAAAACAGTACGAAACTTACGGAAGGTCTGTTTCGAAGAGCTGTTCAACATCCCTGTAGTAAAAGAAGACTTTGACCTACCGCTACCAGACGTGGAGCAGGCTACAGTGAGTGAAATGGTTGATGTTCTAAGAAAAATCGAGAATAATAAGACCCCAGGAATCAGTGGCATCGCAATAGAACTACTGGAACAAAGTGGAGAAGCTGTTCTTCAGTTCTGGAGAAACGAAAAGACACTAAAGGAATGGCAACAAACAGTAATACGTCCAATATGCAAGAAAGGGAACAGAATCAAGTGTGAGAATTAAGGGTGTATGTGATTTTTATCCAGCACATACAAATTGTCTGCAAGCATTCTTGAGACGTGGGACTTATGGAAAAGGAGGAAAAGGTGTGGACGGGACCTAATCAGTTACCGTTGGTTGCACAGTAAACGGCTACACTTTACTTAAGGAAGTAATTTTTTAAAAACAATCATTTTAAAAAAAAAATTGACTGTAAAATAAGCTACACTGACGGCTGAAGGCCTTATTGAGAAGAATTCAAATTATTTGTCTGTTGAAAGTCAGAAGCAATAGGAATAATTTAAACAAAATATTATTTTTAAACAATTGACACAATCAGACCAAATAAAGAAGGGAGTGATCCACAGACAGTGCTCCAAGGATCGTCCTGAGAAAAGGTCCCTACATGTGCGTAAGCGGTGAGACAGGCAGCCAAGAGCTATGCTCATTTAACAGGAAGGCAACTCAAACTAGGGACAGCTTAAACGCCGACCAGTACACTCGCAAAATCCACCTAAGATGCGATAACCAATACCACGATAAGATAACAGTTAACATCGACAAATGACAAGCATTTAATTACACAAGGTGGCGCAGACAGGGTTAAGACCAAACTGTCTATTCAAAATCTGACTAGATGCAAATGGAACCACAAAAGACAATTCCACGAACAACTCAAACAATGCTAAAACAGTCACTATACAGCAAAAAGACGAATTGCACGTAGACATGAACGCTAAGAACACAGATACGGTCGAAAGACGAGATACACGTCGTCGATTGAGACGACCGACCGAACGACCAACCATTGGTGGTTGCCAATCAAGTCAGGTAAGGGAATCGCCGGAGTGTAAAACCGCCAACAGCTTGATGGCATGAGGTCACTTTGACGATCGACACACACACACACACACACACACACAAGTGAAAGTTTCACCGCTCGAATATAACGATCCATTCAACTTCAACTCGCTGAATCCGGACCTCGGCGTGGTCGTGCACTCTCGCGACCACATCCTTCCATCGGGCAGTGCATGTGTGTCGCCAGCTCCCACGGCGAGTAGGCTACTGGCGCTGTCCGGAACTCACTGCCGCTCCGTCCCCACTGAACTCACACACACGACGGCCTGGAAATACTAGAGACCGCTCCAAAGATAGTACCATAGTAGTAGCTATCGATAATCGCCGCTGCTGCCACTCACTGACAGACAAAGCGAGCAAACGTAGTGGCGTCAGCGAACAGACTAAGAAAGCGAGAGGTCACAATCCGAATACACGACGCCAACCTGTCAACGGCACAAACACTAGCTGGAGCACGGCTCAATTCTCTTACTCAAGCTGTTGCCATATAGTACAGAGGAAAATCCCTGAAGAACCAGCTCAGATTTCGGAAATGAATATCAACGACGGACCAAATATTAGTTCCCACACAAATAGCTGCAAATATGTGGAAATTTTATAAGAAGGTATACTGCCTATTTACAGGACTCAAGGCAGCCTGTGATAGAGCCCACAGAAAAAGTATATGGTAGATAATGAAAGAACCTGGGATACCTTCGAAATTGATCAGGCTAACCAAAATGAACACTGAGGAAACTAAATGTAAGGTGCAGATTGAACTCAGGGAGTCTGGATGAAATTTTACTTGATAATGGAAAAGGCCCTGAAACGAGAGTTATCGATTAGAAGAAGGGTAGATATAGGAAGCCAAATGAAACCGTTAGCTTTTGTCGATAATACTGTTGTTATACAGGAGGAGGAAGATGAACTGATAAGAACAAATAAAGCGCTGATAGAGGAGGCATAAAAAAGTGTGTGTGAGGATCAATCATGTATGCGTTGGCTTGCGGTAGATGCTGTGTCCCATGGTTCCAGTTGCTTTCCTTCGTACCAAAAAGGTAAAGTACCGTCTTTTCCACTTCCATTGTGAAGTTTATATTCGGATGGAGCGAATTTAAATGCTGAAGAAATGTAGGTAGAGTATCAAGTCCATGTGGCCGCACCACAAATGGATCATCCGCATACCGCAGAAAACAACAGGGTTTGAGAGTGGCTTACTGTAGTGCTTTTTCTTCAAAGTCTCCATAAAATAATTGGCCACCACAGGAGACAGAGGGCTTCCCTTGGCGACACTGTCCACTTGTTTAAAATATTGGTCATGAAATAAGAATTATGTTGAAGTAAGCACGTTTTTAAATAATTCAACTATGTCCTCCTCAAACTTGTTGCTAATGAGCTCTAAAGAGTCCTGCAAGAGCACCTTTGTAAATAAAGACACAGCATCGAAATTTACTAAGAGATCCGAATATTGCAGTCTAAGGGTTTTCAGGCGACCTACGAAATCTTCAGAGTTTCTGATATGATGGTCGAGCTTGTCTAATAGAGATCCCAGTAGTGATGTCAGGTATTTGGCAACAAAAGAAGTAGGTGCTCCTATGTTACTTGCAGTGGGACGGAGAGGCACCCCATTCCTATGGATATTGGGTAGGCCGTAGAATCTAGGAGGAACTGCAGCCTGTTGACGCACACCCTTACTGACGTGCACTTGATTCGAGCTCCTCCTGATGAGTTCCAAAGTCTTACTCTGGATCCTAGCCGTATGCAGGATCGTCGAGCGGTTTGCGTAAGAGAAGTACAGTAGCATTTCCTTTGTCAGCAGGTAAGAAGACGATGTCTTGTTCTCCTCTAAGCTCCAGTAGAGCATTTCTTTCAGCTGAGGTGACGCTAAAGTTGGACTTCTTAGGTGAAGCTCGAGTCAAGATGCGACATGTGTCACGCCCAATCTCTGCGGCAGCATCCTTAGGACGTTTCGAAACAGCCTGATCTATTCCACTAACCACATCTCGGATGGGAATGGTCCCAGGTGTAGGGGCAAAATTCAGACTCTTCTCTAGTTCCGAAACTGCAGCATCGTCCAAGGTCTTCTCCGTGAGATTAAACACGCTGCGTCTTCTTGGCATGTTCGGGCTTCGAGTCGATCGTATTTTGTCGTTTGACGAACTTTAGCTTATCGTTCAGTCCAGTCAGCCAGTGGGCAAGTGGCGCTGTCTACCCAGTTCCAGAAAACCTCTGAAAGGTTCGCTGAAATCTCCAGATAGAGTGATAGTAATTGTCTGGACACCGAGCACAATTCCTGGCGCGCCGCACTCTCCCGTCGCTTAATTCTAATGGCAGCCGCAGAATTTACACAATGTTTGAATTTGACAAACATAGGAATGTTTTGCTTGTCGCGGCATCTCAGTAAAAATGCAAGGCCGCTTAACAATCTACCTCTCTTGAGACGTAACTTGTCAAACTCACATATGTTCTTCGCCATCTGCTCTCTATACAGTTGTTAGATGTGACTTTTCAAGCTTTCCCGGAGGATATGTTGTAAATATTCTTCACGTGTTTGCCGCTGGATGACGTTGTGCAAATTCCACAATATTTCCTCGGAGCAGCCTTGCTGGTGGCTAGGTACGACTGAAGGCATCCGCACATTGACGGCTTGTATATAGAACACCCTCGCGAACAATGCGCTTCCGCAGAAATCACGCATGCGCAGTGATTCGCAAATAGATGGTGCCATACTAAAATGCCCTTTGTCGAATATCGCAGAGCGGCCCTCCTGCGTGTGTGCTGTAAGCTATATTTACTAAAAGTGCGGCCAGACGTCACTCACTAAAAAACTATACCAGACCAATGTTTTGAAGCGCCTGTTGTCGATAAAAATCTTAATTTTCTCGTCGTGATTTGATAGCAGCCAGCGCAGGGCTTCAGCACATACTACACCACAGTGACATTAGAGACAGAGCACAATATCGGGGTGGCAGAAGGATAAAGAAGAAAATCGGTCGTTTCTTTTACAAAGTAACCATCCCAGCATGTCCTTTAACCGATTTAGGAAATCTATGGAGAAATTAAATCTAGGTGGACAGACAGGAATTTCAACAGGCGTCCTGTCGAATGTGAGTTTAGTGTCTTACTACAGCACCATCTCCCCAAGCAGAACATTCCGCTACAGGCGATTACTATCACGTATCGCATACAACAGAAAATAATTTCACAAATACAGACAACGTGAAAGACTTACTGTATCTCTGCGGAGTTAACTGTATGGCGAAATCCTTACTTATGATGGTACTAAAATTTCGGCTTTGCTCTTTGTATTTGGTTGTTGAATCTGGTGATGCGTTTAAAACATATGCTATATACATTATTTTTGTGATGTAGCTGTATGAATCAGACAGAGATATTAACGTACACATTACACTGTTAACATCTCGTTTACATTCCATTCGGCGAATCTAATAGCCAATTCGGTTCTTTCGTTACAAAAGTTAATGTTATTTATACACACTGAAAATTGCCAATCTCGATAATTCGAATCGGAGTTTGCTTTTCTGCTCATCTATCAGAGCCTGACGTATTTATCCGTGTTCCATAATCGCGGAATGAGAGAGACAAACAGCAGTATCTCCACAACACGCTACAATATCATTCGTTGAGTACTGACCTTGAAATAAATGCAAAAGCCATTAAGCTTTAAACTCCCGGCTGCATGCTCAACTGTTAGCTCCATAAATAAAACATTCTTACCGCTGGACAATATTTAACACCGCTGGACAGCTGCTATCGCAGCTAGAGGGCGTGCCGCTGCGATTTTCGTTCACGCACAGATCAGACCAATAAATCTGGGATCTCGGGCCTCAAAGAAAAGCCATGTAATGTGGAATTGTAGATAATTCTCCTGTTAACATTGTCAAGAATGGATGGTCTGTTTGATTTTGAGTTTTTCTGTTGTGAAAGTTGGAATGCAACACTTTTTTCTTGTCTTTTTTGAGGAGGATTTGCAGAAGTCGATCGCAACCTGGGTGTGTTAAATCAGTACAAGCACGAAACATTATGATGAAAAATTAATGTTAATTCTGTAGGCTAATTAGCTTATAGGATATCATTTCTTGCCCTTTGTTTTTGGTTTTTTTCATTTCAAGTCCACCACTGCTGTTCACTGCTGACAGGAAAATTATACCAGAGCCGTCTAACGGTGACTATGAGAACTCTTTGGAAAGACAATGATGACGTAAGCAACACCTAAGGATCTAATACTCAGCGCCAGTTTAATTTTGCAGCACCTGAATAACGATAAATTACTTATATCTTACACGTAAGCTGTTGTCAAATATGATACACTTTCTTTTACGGACATGTATGAGGGCTGCACTACTCTCTTTCGTTCTGTGTCAAATAGGGGTAGTCTCTAATCGAACGGTTTTTTGTAAAGTCATGTTATGTTGTGGAAATTTTAGAAAAAGATGAACGTGATTTCATGTGATTATAAAAGCTTAGAAATAATTCAATTGAATGATATGTATTTTCGTAATAAGTGGGCACAGACGATCTGAGCAAACCGTTACTTCAGTGTTGAAGTACATATCTAACACGTTTATTAATAACGAAATTTCCGTGGAATGGTGAGTACGTGAAAATACGAGGGTAATCCCAAAAGTAAAGTCTCCTATTTTTTTATAAGTACAGAACTCTGTGTGGCAGTTGGCCACACTGTTATCTGTGTAAACATGCGCACACCGCGCTCAGGCGCTCAGTCTTGGCTTCTGAATGGAGCTCCCGTTGGATGTTACCGCCAACTGCGAATTGCGCGCAGTTATTCGGTTTTTGAACGCAAAGGGCACTGCGCCGATTGAAATCCATTGCCAATTGACGAAAGTGTATGGTGAGTCGTGCATGGATGGCAAATATGTTCGTAAGTGGCGTAGAGAATTTGCAGCTGGTCGGACCGAAATTCACGACGAAAAAAAGGAGCGGGAGACCGTCAGTTTCTGAGGAGGCAGTGTTGAAGGTTGAGCAAAGCATGCGTGAGGATCGGATGATCTCTGCACCTCAGTTCCTGAGGTTTCCTGAAGCACCACTCACTGAATTTTAACGGAAACATTGAACTACCGGAAGGTGTGCGCAAGATGGGTGCCACGCATGCTGACTGAGGACCACATACGGCAACGATTTGATGCTTCCCGCGCATTTCTTCACCGCCTTGCAGCCGAGCAGGACAACTTCCTGGACTCAATTGTCACGGGTGACGAAACCTGGGCATACCACTTTACACCTGAGACCAAGCAAAAAACACGCCATTGGCGGCATCATTCTTCGCCAAAGCCTCGGAAATTCAAACAAACACAGTCTGCCGGTAAAGTCATGACAACCGTTTTTTGGGATCGGAAAGGGGTATTGTTGGTTGCCTTTATGCCCACTGGGATCACAATTAACGCTGACAGGTACTGTGAGACTCTGAAAAAACTCAAACGGGCAATTCAGAACCGGAGAAGAGGAATGTTGAGCAAGGGCGTACACATTCTCCGTGACAACGCTGGCCCACACATCGCTCGGCAAACCGTTGCTCTCCTGCAACAGTTTCAGTGGAACACAATCACCAACCCACCCTATAGTCCTGACTTGGCGCCCTGTGACTATCACCTCTTCCCTAGGTTAAAAGAACATTTGGCCGGAAAAGGATTCAGCTCCGACGACGAGGTGAAAGAAGAGGTTCATAACTTTCTGAACAGCATGGCGGCGAACTGGTATGACATGGTTATACAAAAACTGCCACAGCCTCTACAAAAATGTATCGACAGAAATGGTGATGATCTCGAAAAATAGCTAAATGGTAAAGCTGTGAACTGATGTAAACCATTGTCGAAATAAACGGGTCTATGTACTTATAAAAAAATAGTAGACCTTACTTTTGGGATTACCATCGCATCATTACTAACTACAGAGGAATAGCTTTCAGTAGGATTTTGTCGTTATCTAGTGAGGTATTTTAAATACTTTTCAATTCCTCAAAACACTGTAATACTACACTAATGGCCATTAAAATTGCTACAGCAAGAAGAAATGAAGATGATAAACGTGTATTCATTGCAGAAATATATTATACTAAGACTGACAGGTGATTACATATTCAAGCAATTTGTGTGCATAGATCATGAGAAATCAGTACCCAGAACAACCACCTCTGGCCGTAATAACGGCCTTGATACGCCTGGGCATTGAGTGAAATAGAGCATGGATGGCGTGTACAGGTACAGTTGCCCATGCAGCTTCAACACGATACCACAGTTCATCAAGAGCAGTGACTGGCCTATTGTGAAGAGCCAATTGCTCGACCACCATTAACCAGACGTTTTCAATTGGTGAGAGATCTGGAGAATGTGCTGGCCAGGGCAGCAGTCGAACATTTTCTGTATCCAGAAAGGCCCGTACAGGACCGGCAACATGTGGTCGCGCATTATCGTGCTGAAATTAAGGGTTTCGACGGGATCGAATGAAGGGTAGAGTCACGGGTCGTAACACATCTGAAATGTAACATCCACCGTTCAAAGTGCCGTCAGTGAGAACAAGAGGTGACCGAGACGTGCAACCAATGGCACCCCATACCATCACGCTGGGTGAAACGCCAGTATGGCGATGACGAATACACGCTTCCAATGTGCATTCATCGCGATGCCGCCAAACACGGATGCGACCATCCTGATGCTGTAAACAGAGCCAGGATTCATCCGAAAAATTGACGTTTTGCCATTCGTGCACCCAGGTTCGTCGTTGAGTACACCATCGCAGGCGCTCCTGTCTGTGATGCAGCGTCAAGGGTAACTGCAGCCATGGTCTCCGAGCTGATAGTCCATGCTGCTGCAAACGTCGTCGAACTGTTCGTGCAGATGGTTGTTGTCTTGCAAACGTCAACATCTGTTGACTCAGAGATGGAGACGTGGCTGCACGATCCGTTACAGCCATGCGGATAAGATGCCTGTCATCTCGACTCCTAGTGTTACGAGGCCGTTGGGATCCAGCACGGCGTTCCGTATTGCCCTGCTGAAGCCAACGATTCCATATTCTGCTAACAGTCATTGGATCTCGACCAACGCGAGTAGCAATATCGGGATACGATAAACCCCAATCGCGATAGGCTACAATCAGACCTTTATCAAAGTCGGAAACGTGATGGTACGCATTTCTCCGCCTTACACGAGGCATCACAACAACGTTTCACCAGGCAACGCCGGTCAATTGCTCTTTGTGTATGAGAAATCGGTTGGAAACTTTCCTCATGTCAGCACGTTGTAGGTGTCGCCACCGGCGCTAACCTTGCGTGAATGCTATGAAAAGCTAATGATTTGCATATCACAGCATCTTCTTCCCGTCGGTTAAATTTCGCGTATGTAGCACGTCATTTTCGTGGTGTAGCAATTTTAATGGCCAGTAGTGTAATAACGAAATTTCCATGGAATGGTGAGTGCGTGAAAATATCATTACTAACTGCAGAAGAATAGTTTTGGGGTACGATTTTGTCGTTATCTAGTGAGGTATTTTAAATACATTTCAATTCCTCGAAATACTGTAATACTACTTTATGCAATTTGCCTTTTTCCTCTCTCCCAATTGCAAACTGAAGCTTATTGATTTACAGTACCCGTAAAGGAATTTTCTCGTATTCCGTATAGAATCTGGCTTACATACTATGGAATATGCAGTATATCTGCACCGAGAAGCCAAAACATTATGACCGCTGCCCACCGCCAGATTGGACGCCACCTGGCGACGTTGCAGCAAGATGAGGTATCGAATATATTGATTCCCCCTACTTATACCTCCCGAGGAGATCACGAATGTAAAATTAGAGAGATTCGAGCGCACACGAAGGCTTTTCGGCAGTCATTCTTCCCGCGAACCATACGCCACTGAAACAGGAAATGGAATGACAGTGGCACGTAAAGTGCCCACCGACACACACCGTTGGCTTGAGGAGTATAAATGTAGATGTAGATGTAGAAGATGACGCGCTATGAAAAGTATTTAAGCGCACCAGTCCGATGGGGATCACCCTAGCCAGGATATGGACTCCTCCCGGGGAAATCCTCTGATATAAGTAACATTTTCAAAAGACAGATTATAATTACGCAGCTGTGTACGAGTATCTCGAAAACGGCGAAGCAGGTCGAATGTTCACATACTACTGCCGTGAGCATCTACGGAAAGAGGTAGGAGGACAGTGAAACTACCATTAGGCGCTAAATGGTTGGACGCCCCCGACTGTTCACAGAACTTGGGGTTCGAAGGTTTGTCTGCTCTGTAAAGTAGGATGGATGGTAATCTCTACCGAAGGAGCACAATAGTGGTGCATGTACAAGTGTTTCGGAGCACACCGTTCATCGTGTATTGTTGAACATGGAGCTCTGCAGCAGACCACCCTTACGTGTTGACAAGTTGACCCAACTACTACACCGCCAACTGTGATAGCAGTGGGCGCTGGAGCATCGGGATTCAAGCGTCGATTAATGGAAACGTGTCGGGTCATCTGTCGAATCACACTTTTGCTAGAGTAGGTTGTTGGTCGTCTCCACAAACTCCGTCATCCGGCTGGAAGCGCACAGCGCCCCACGCACTCAGGTTGGTGGGAGCTGTGTTATGCTATGGGAGGCTTTCTCCTGTGCTTGCATGGGATATGTGGTAGTAATGGAAGACTTGGTGACAGCTGCGAATCACTTGCATCTCTCCATGCTCGACGTCTTCCTTGATGGCTATGTCATCTTTCAGCAGTATAACTGTCCGTGTCTCGCAGCCAGAACCATGCTACAGTAGTTTGAGGAGTATTATAGTGAACTTACGTTGACGTCTCGGCGATTGGCTGCTGTAAATCCTATGGAACCCATCTGGTTCGCTATCAGGTTCATCACTGTGTACGCAGCGGCCCTTAATTTACGCGAAATACATGACCCGTGTGTACACGTCTAAATCACATTCCTCCATAAACCTACCAACAAACTGTAGGATCCGTAACACGCAGCATCAGTGATGTATTTTGTTCCAAGTGAAAGTTGCGAGCTCTATCTTCTTATCTCGTGTTTTCTACTGAAAATCTCATGCTTGTACTTTTGTTAACTTTACTATTACAGAGATCGCCAAAACTTTATTTTTTTTTATTGGTCCTGTGCGCAACAAATAACTTACCTGGTCTTTCTGCTGCCACTGCTTGATCTGCTGCATTCCATTATTTAACAAAAACACAAAAAAAAACTTTTATTCATGCTGAGTGCAATGCATGTTCTGTATGGCGGCTCCTGCTGTTGCTGCGGCTGCTGCTGCTTGCTACAACTACATAAAATGCAAGAGAAAGGGTTTGGTCAAATCTAAACTCGATAAATGGTAACCCAAACAAAAAACTATATTCTGAAAGCGATTCTTTCTCATTCAATTAACAAAACGCTACAAGCTCTTGGAACAATCGCTTCGTTTGTAAATCTGCCTCCAGTGGCACTAAAACAATATTACAAATTAATCAAACTCTTGAGGCAGACTGAAATATTTCTCAATTGAATACATAGTGAAACAATTCCCTGACAATTACAAAAGAAATCAATACTTAATCTAACAATGATTTCCCCTTAAGAATTCAACTCCTATCGTTATCAAAATTACCGTCTGTTGGTACGCACATACACAAACCCTTTTCTTTAAATTAATAAGCGCGCTGCAAATTATAAAAAATATCAACTAAATACCAAATCGTGTGTCGCTGCTGGCGGACACGGCAGTACGGCAGCTCGGCGACGACCCCTCGCCCAACACACGTGCGCACCACAGCAGGCGGGCAGGCGGGCTCCTACACTGGCCTCCAAACTGCCACTAGTTAATCCGTGCGCTGCGAGGCGCGACAACAATATCTTAGATTCCAGAGCTTGTGTATGCGCGCTGTAGCCAACCTTTACATCCTAAGAGAGTATTGCCAACTCTCACAAGGACGGACAAACAAGCTATGCAGGTGGTCATAATGCGTAATGTTTTGGCTCGTTAGTGTACTTCCACAATTATGTATCAGCTATAAAGTTATTTCTCACTTCCTACCTTTCATAGCTATTCCGTAGGAATTCTCCCTTTGACACCAGGAAGTATGCTCGGAGAGCCTTATAATTCAGTGCCGACTCAACCGCCGTCGTCGTTCCGATTGTGTCCGGATCTCCCTCCATCTGCAGAATCTGTTCTCGAGGATGCGAGTATGCGCTGACAACTCACTCACGGAGACGTCGGTACGCTGTTGTACAATCTTCTTTGACCTAAGACACTGGTAGTAGCAACAAAAAGTTGTTGACATTCATAGTTGGTTAGTTGAAGCTCTGCTGTACCGTTAAATTGCCGATGGTTTCCTCTTGAGAAAAATACACGGGCCACACATTAATATAACCACCGCGTATGTTCGATGTCAACGTGCAATAACAACTACAGATAGTAGGTGGCGGCATTAACAGTGGAGAGTATATAAAGCGTGTCGGGGTGGAATCGGAAACTGGTGGGTGCATCATTGTCGTAACGTGTGTAATGGCACATTACTACCCAGAGAGATACAATACTTTAAATTCTGCGTCAAAGATTAAATTGAGAGGAATTTAAAAAAAAAAATCTATGGAGTGTCCATATTTGATTCACTATTGTTTCGTACTCCAAGAAGGAGCTAAACTCTCGTTTGTTACCTTGTATGGGATGGACGTAATTTTTGGTGTGAGCTGAAAGGCAGCCATCTTGTTAGTATTTATGATTTGTGCGACGAACGTAGCAAGTCTTATTGTCTTGTAAATAAAAAAAAACAGTGAAAAGTATCCAAGTTTTACAAGAATTACGAGGGCCGTTCAGAAAGTAACCTCCGATTGATTTAAAAAAATACACCAAGTTAAATAAAAATATTTTAATATATACATCTTACAACTACGTCTTTACACTATTTTTCTACATAGTCTCCATAGCGATTGAGGCCCTTATCGTATCTCTTCACAAGCTTTGAAATTCCTTCTGCATAAAAATCACCCGCTTGTGCCTGGAGCCAGCCTGTGACCGCATCTTTGAGCTCTTCGTCGTCATCAAACCGCTGTGACCCGAGCCATTTCTTCAAATGCATGAAGAGGTGATAATCACTTGGCGCCAGATCTGGGCTGTAAGGTGGATGGTTGATAACGTCCCACTTGAAGGACTCAAGAAGGGCCGTTGTTCTGCGAGCAGAGTGAGGACGGGCGTTATCGTGCAAAAAAACGATACCGGAAGTCAGCATACCACGGCGTTTGTTCTGTATAGCCCGTCGTAACTTTTTTATTGTTTCACAGTACACGTCTTGATTAATGGTCGTACCATGTTCCATGAATTCAACCAACAACACCCCTTCGGCATCCCAAAACACCGTTGCCATCAGTTTTCCGGCAGAAAAATCTTGCGAGGCTTTTCTTGGTTTGGTAGGCGAATTTGAATGTGCCCACATCTTTGATTGTTCTTTTGTCTCAGGGTTCACGTACTTAATCCAGGTTTCGTCACCAGTCACGATTCTGTTTAACAATGGTTCTCCTTCGTCCTCATAACGTGACAGAAAGTCTAATGCAGAGGCCATTCTTTGAGTTTTGTGGTGGTCGGTAAGAATTTTGGGCACCCATCGTGCACAGAACTTACGGTAACCCAATCTTGCTGTCACTATCTCGTACAAGAGTGTCTTAGAAATCTGTGGAAAACCAGTAGACAACTCCGACATTGAGAAACGTCGATTTTCACGAACTTTTGCATCAACTGTCTGAACGAGTTCGTCAGTCACCAATGATGGTCTACCACTCCTCTCTTCATCATGAACGTTTTCTCGTCCACTTTTAAATAAACGTACCCATTCACGGACAACTCCTTCACTCATAACTCTTGGTCCGTACACGGCACAAAGCTCACGATGAATAGCTGCTGCAGAATATCCTTTGGCTGTAAAAAACCTTATGACAGCACTCACTTCACATTTGGCGGGGTTTTCTATTGCAGCACACATTTCAAACTGCCACAAAAACTAAACTAGCGCAGGTACGACGTTCACTCGACCACGGCTTGATGCCGACTGACCTGTTGAGTGCGTGAACGCACAGTTGGCGTCGCTACTCCCCCCACAACCCGCACTGTGACCAATCGGAGGTTACTTTCTGAACCGCCCTCGTATTTAAAGCGACGTAACATCGTATTCCTTTTTTTTCCACTGTCTTCGCGAAGGAAACCGATGCCGACTTAGGAAGATACGCAGGGTTAACAAAGAGAAGAATATCGATGGCGACTAATGAATTAATATTGTGGCAGAAGTACTAATTCTATATTTCAGGTGAGAACTCTGAATAAATCAACAATGACGCAGAATTCAAAAATATTATTAATCGAAACTGTAAATTATAGTACAGGCAAATTTCACGCAACACTGAATTTGTCCACATTCAAGCCGGTCAATACAGTCCGTAAAAAAGACTTTCAGAAAAACAGTTATTTTATCTAGCCAACAAAAAAATCACACAATTAAAATATTATTATTATTAATATTTTTTCAACTATTTTATTTCGCCACACGCGGAAACGGAGTGATTTCGCTGACGTCCAAAAGGGCGTGATCATTGTCTTTTGGGCCAAGGGTGGAAGCATTTCCAAGGATCAAATGGCTCTGAGCACTATGGGACTTAACATCAACGGTCATCAGTCCCCTAGAACTTGAACTACTTAAACCTAACTAACCCAAGGACAGCACACAACACCCAGTCATCACGAGGCAGAGAAAATCCCTGACCCCGCCGGGAATCGAACCCGGGAACCCGGGCGAAGCATTTCCAAGACGGCTAGGTCTATAAACTCTTCGCCTGCCGCCGTGGTTACACGGCAAAATGGCTCTGTTCAAAAGTGGCACCGAGACAACTGCAGTGCACCACGGACCACACATGACAAGGGCGAAAGACGGCTGTGGAGGTGCGTACGGGCGAACAGGCGTGCGACTGTTGAGCAACTTACCAACTGGTTGAACCGAGGGGCTGCGATCAGTGTCTCCTCAACGACCGATCGGCTAATGTTGCTGCACATAGGCCTCTGAAGCAGGTGCCTGGTTCTTGCACCCATGCTGACTGCTGTACATGGGCAACAAACACAGCTCCAAGTCCACTGAGTGTCGACACGTGACTTAATCAGATGAATCACATTTTACGCTCCATTGCCGTTGGCGTGTACGGCGTGAAACGTCTAATAGCAAACACGTTGCAACGATTGTAGGAAGGGACTAAGCCTTCCTCCGGCTGGAATGTTATCGTGGCATTGCCGGAGTGATCTCGTCGTTGTGGAAGATGCAATGGATCAACACAAGTATGCATATATCCTTGGGGACCATGTCACTCCTACATGCAGTTTGCGTTTCCCAACCACAAGAGCATCTACCAGCAAGACACAGCTCGCAGTGTACGTGCACAGTTCCAAGAGCACCAAGATTCCTACTGTCCACCAAATTCCCCTGATTTAAACCCACAGTCTATGGGACCACCTCGATCGGGCTGTTCAGCACTATGGATCTTCAAGCGAGAAACCTAGCGCAGCTGACCAAGGCATTGGAGTCGGCGTGACTCCAGATCCTCGTCAATATCTTCCAGAACCTCACCCGCTCTATTCCTTCACGTCCCGCAGCGGTCTACGCTCCAAAAGGTGGTTAGTAAGGGTTCTGACACACGGTCATATTGGCCGGCCAGGGTGGCCGAGCGGTTCTAGGCGCTTCAGCCTGGAACCGCGTGACCGCTACGGTCGCAGGTTCGAATCCTGCCTCGGGCATGGATGTGTGTGATGTCCTTAGGTTAGTTAGGTTTAAGTAGTTCTAAGTTCTAGGGGACTGATGACCTCAGATGTTAAGTCCCATAGTGCTCAGAGCCATTTGAGCCAACACGGTCATATTAACGTGACTGGACAGTCTATTACACAGGTAAAACGGTCCTTCACTAGTATTTCCGGGTGGGAACTACTCGGGAAGGCTTCATCAGGAAAACAAAACTGACATTCCACGGACCGAAGTGTGGAATATTAGATTTCTTAACTGGGTAGGCTGATTAAACTTAAAAAGAAAAATCGATTGGCTTGCAACGTATGCCCGCACATCCACTGTCGTCGCGACCGCACAGATATCGCTTCCACGTTTCTCTCTGGCAGCGGAGCCGATCTCAAAAGTCTGTGTATATAGTGAGCCGGCTAGTGAAGAACCATTCCCTGCCGTGTGGGTCGGGCATAAAACATCTCTGAATCACGTTGTGAATCTAGTCGCGTGAACTAGCAGTTGAATATGGATCGCGTTTTTCCAGAGATAATTCTTACACTTTCAACCACGACAGATCCAAAGACAGTTCTGTTTTTATTACTCTGGATTAAGATATCAGTTGATGGTTCAAATGGCTCTGAGCACTATAGGACTTAACTTCTGAGGTCATCAGTCCCCTAGAACTTAGAACTACTTAAACCTAACTAACCTAAGGACATCACACACATCCATGCCCGAGGCAGGATTCGAACCTGCGACCGTAACGGTCGTGCGGTTCCAGACTATAGCGCCTAGAACCGCTCGGCCACCCCGGCCGGCATATCAGTTGAGTTCCAGTCTATTTTTACTAATTTGTTTCCCTGAGTATTTTGATTTATTTAGTCTACATTAGCAGTCTGTATGCATTCGTTGAATCCTATTAAATATGGTTGTAAAAGGTTTATCAGCTTCCTTCAATAACTCTTGAATGTTCACAGATATTGTTGTCTATGTACTAGCTGATTATGGAGTTTAGTAAACACGCGGAATGTCTCGTATATTTCTGTTTTATTGACACAATTAAGTTCTTAAATTAATGAGAGATAACACTGGGGATCAATGAAAATAGAGGTGATCCAAGTGTGTATGGTTTCGGTATGATAACAGTCAGTCACTACCACATTCCTTCGTGTACCTATCACCAAAAATATGCTTTCCCATGAAACTGTCCTTTGCCATTAATGTCCGATAAATTATAAATATGTCTCTGGGCCTTACAGTGCCTAAGCTTCTCAATTCTCACGACACGATATTAATTATGGGTTCGAATCCTTTCAATGTCTGTTCAGCACAAGTTTAGTATTTTAACGGGCACTATTTTTCACTTCTCGTTTATTAGCGGAATCACCTTGACAGCGAGCGCCAAAGATACTAGAGTGATAAGGTCCAAACTATTTTCGGTCCCAATACTCTTTAATAAGTCGCATACAGCGAATAAAGTCCTAATTCAACATAAAAGTTTCCGTATTGTCAATAAATCTCTTCGCAGTCACAAGTATACGATCGTAGCGTTTCGTTTAACACGTACAATCACCATTCACTTGAAAATCAATGTTCGTACACCCAATCACCTCTAATTGACTCCGTCTCTGAATTTATCCCAAAATAATCTAACCTCCACCACTCCATTGTCCAATCCAGTTCTAAGAACGCAATTTGATTAGGTTTCTAATCCCAAAATTCCGACCACCATGGAAGGACTGCGATCACACTCGCTACCACTGACAACAAAAACTCAAGAGACCTAACAATGCTGCACATTGGTTTGTATATCACATTCAACAGAAAACGTAGCTCTGTTATTTCTTGCTTGGATTCCCTTTGTACTACTTTGCGTTACTCTATTTCGAATATCTACTCTTTGTAAAATTTTAACTAACTATTACTTCGAAATACTACTACCGTTTTTTGGCTCTTAGGTCATTTCGTATTACAGAATTTCATCTAATATTCGTTTCTGTATAACCACTCTCTAAAGAGCGGTTACAAACGGTACCACCGACCACCTTAAACGGCAACCGATGCTAACGTTATACCTCTGCGAGGAATTTTGGAATAGCTGACCGTGAGATAATCTAATGGGAACAGAACAATCAAACTGGGATTCGTTTCCAAATCACTGCAGCAGAGTATAACTAACGGTAAACAGGTTGGTCAGGAACAATCGTTCTCCCAGCACTAAAGCAAGTTGTAACATTACGTATTAAAACCGATCGCCAGCCTGATTAGGCATTCAAGTATCAAGCAAAATGATAAAGCAGAAGGCAATGTTAAGACTAACCCAACCTTCCTTGACACACAGACACTAAACTCTTTCCTTTTATCTGTTCATACTGCAACACAGTAACCTAACCTTGCACATAAATGTGCTACTAACAAACAAATTACCAATGAGATAGTAAACAATAACACACGTTTCTCAACAACACCTACCTTAAATGAACTAGGTGTAACAGTTTATAAAACCAGTTACCGACACACATGAAACTAGTAGCACTACTGAACAGGGAAAAACTTGAAATGATTCTGAATTTAAATAAGGGGGTCTGCTAATGATCATAATCTATAACTTCAGTACTTAGTACAGGGTCTCTATGCCTGGGCATTAACCAACTTGCATTAGAATAGGTAACACAGTAAATACACTCATGCTCATAAATTAAGGATAATGCTGATACATGGTGAAACAACGCTCTGGTGGGCGCTTTGCAGATTTAAATCACCTCGGGGTATGACCATGCGGTGCATTTGACCTGCGGTCGTCGCACGGTAGCGCTGGTAGCAGTCCACATATGCAGAGGTGTGTTGGTCCATGTCAGAGCACGGTGCAGCGAGTAAGTGTGCAGGCGTTTTTAGACGTGCTAATGGTGACTGTATGTTGAAAATGGCTCAAAGAACACATATTGATGACGTTATGAGGGGTATAACACTAGGGCGACTGGAGGCTGGTCAAACACAGCAGGTCGTAGCGCGGGCCCCCCATGTGTCACAATGTGTGATCTCAAGATTATGGCAACGGTTCCAGCAGACAGGCGCTATAGTACTGCACGTCCACAGTGCACAACACACAGTCTATAGACTATTGAACAGACATGGTTTATTCGCCTGAAGACCTGCAAGGTGCATTCCACTAACCCCTGGTCATAGGAGAGCCCGTAAGGCCTGGTGTCAAGAACACAGTACATGGTCATTGGAACAGTGGTTCCAGGTTATGTTCACGGACGAATACAGGTATAGTCTGAACAGTGATTCTCGCCGGGTTTTCATCTGGCGTGAACCAGGAACCAGATATCAACCCCTTAATGTCCTTGGAAGGGACCTGTATGCAGGTCGTGGTCTGATGGTGTGGGGTGGGGTTATGATTGATGGACGTACACCTCTGAATGTCTTTGACAGAGGAACTGTAACACGTCAGGTGTATCGGGACGTCATTTTGCACCAGTATGTCCGCCTTTTCAGGGGTGCAGTGCGTCCCACCTTCCTCCTGATGGATGATAACGCACGGCCCCACCGAGCTGCCATTGTGGAGGAGTGCCTTGAAGCAGAAGATATCAGGTGAATGGAATGCCTTGCCTGTTCTCCAGACCTAAATCCGATCGAGCACGTCTGGGATGCTCTCGGTCGACGTATCGCTGCACGTCTTCAAACCCCTACGACACTTCAGGAGTTCCGACAGGCACTGGTGAAAGAATGGGAGGCTATACCCCAGCAGCTGCTCGACCACCTGATCCAGAGTATGCCAACCCGTTGTGCGGCCTGTGTACGTCTGCATGGTGGTCATATACCATTTTGATGTCGGGGTACATGTGCAGGAAAGAGTGGCTTTTTGTAGCACATGTGTTTCGGGATGGTTTTCTCAACCAATACCGTGGACTTTCAGATCTGTGTCGCGCGTGTTCCCTATGTGCCTATGCTATTAGCGCCAGTTTTGTCTAGTGCCACGTTGTGTGGCACCACATTCTGCAGTTATCCTTTATTTATGAGCATGAGTGTAGTTCTAAACTCGGTTTGACACAACTAAACAGAATGCAAATCTAAATACACTGGCTCTGAAGGAGCCTTTGCATTGCTTCAGTAACTGATTAGCCTAATACACGAGGACCGTTAAACTTTCATCGTTTGAAGAACCATGCTCATTAACAAAACTACACCAGTATGTATGAGAAATGGTAAGTATTCTTATTGTGGCGTCTTGAACAATCGTCTCGTGTAGGGTGCCTACAGGATGCTCCGTTCTCGGAATGCTATTCAAAAATTCAAGCAAGTAACATTAGTAGTTTTATTTCAATAAAGCAGATTGACAATACTTAACTCTGAAATAACTATTGTGTCGCAAGCGATGGGCGGCATGCAAACAGTAATGACCACACAAGCAATGGATATGGAGCACTAATAACTGTTCGTAGCACTCTCGGCTAGGCCTGTGTGAATACTGTCCACTAATGTCCGGCCGAGGCTGGCAGGAGCGCCACTTATATTTACTGCTTGCACAGGTCGCTCCTGCGCGGCGCGGTCCTTGTCAGCGAACTACTGGCTGGCGTTGCCTCACCGCCTTCTCTGGTCTCGCGTACTTCCTCTTCGTTCCAGCGCCTGTGGTTACGCCACAACACTTATCATTAATTATTAACTAAATGAAGCACAACAAACTACACCACTGGCCATTAAAATTGCTACACCGCGAAGATGAATTGCTACAGACGCGAAATTTAACCGACAGGAAGAAGATGCTGCGATATGCAAATGATTAGCTTTGCAGAGCATTCACAAAAGGTTGGCGCCAGTGGCGACACCTACAACGTGCTGACATGAGGGAAGTTTCCAACCGATTTCCCATACACAAACAGCAGTTGACCGGCGTTGCCTGGTGAAACGTTATAGTGATGCCTCGTGTAAGGAGGAGAAATGCGTACCATCACGTTTCCGACTTTGATAAAGGTCGGACTGTAGCCTATCGCGATTGCGGTTTATCGTATCGTGACATTGCTGTTCGCATTGGTCAAGATGCAATGACTGTTAGCTGAATATGGAATCGGTGGGTTCAGGAGGCTAATATGGAACGCCGTGCTGGATCCCAACGGCCTCGTATCACTAGCAGTCGAGATGACAGGCATCTTATCCGCATAGCTGTAATGGATCGTGCAGCCACGTCTCCATCCCTGAGACAACAGATGGGGACGTTTGTAAGACAAATACCATCTGCACGAACACTTCGACGACGTTTGCAGCAGCATGCACTATCAGCTCGGAGACCGTGGCTGCGGGTACCCTTGACGCTGCATCACAGACAGGAGCGCCTGCGATGGTGTACTCGACGACGAACCTGAGTGCACGAATGGCAAAACATTTTTTCGGATGAATCCAGGTTTTGTTTACAGCATCATGATGGTCGCATCCGTGTTTGGCGACATCGCGGTGAACGCACATTGGAAGCGTGTATTCGTCATCACCATACTGGCTTATTACCCGGCGTGATGGTATGGGTGCCATTGGTTACACGTCTCGGTCACCTCTTGTTCGCATTGACGGCACTTTGAACAGTGGACGTTACATTTCAGATGTGTTACGACCCGTGGCTCTACCCTTCATTCGATCCCTGCGAAACCCTACATTTCAGCAGGATAATGCACGACCGCTTGTTGCAGGTCCTGCACGGGCCTTTCTGGACACAGAAAACCTTCGACTGCTGCCCTGGCCAGCACATTCTCCAGATCTCTCACCAATTGAAAACGTCTGGTCAGTGTTGGCCGAGCAACTGGCTCGTCACAATACGCCAGTCACTACTCTTGATGAACTGTGGTATCGTGTTGAAGCGGCATGGGCAGCTGTACCTGTACACGCCATCCAACAACTCAATGCCCAGGCATATCATGGCCGTTATTACGGCCAGAGGTGGTTGTTCTGGGTACTGATTTCTCAGGATCTATGCACCCAAATTGCGTGAAAATGTAATCACATGTCAGTTCTAGTATAATATATTTGTCCAATGAATACCCGTTTATCATCTGCATTTCTCCTTGGTGTAGCAATTTTAATGGCCAGTAGTGTATAATTCTTTAAATATCAAATGTGCTTTCATAAGCAGTCTTTTGACCTACTCAACAAGTTATAATAGACTATGGAAATGATAACTCAACATTAAATTCAATTTCAACCACTTTCTCAAAATAAATTAGGCCACTTGGAATTAAATTCACTAGGATAGGATTCCTGTCCAGGTTTGTGTTTTGGGATAATCACGGGTATAACACAGATTTTTTAGCAACACCACTATTATTATCATAAAATCAAGCTGATTTCACAAATACCTGGTCCATTTACAGAGTGCCAAATATAAACAATTTAGTGGAAGGCTAGTGGTACTGGTGGCGTAATTTGCAGTTGCTGTTAACCTGATGGCGATGCAGTCATGGCTATATTGTTGGCCTCGCCCTATTACTGATCTTCCTGGCGTCGAAATAATATTTTTATAGGGCCAAGAACCACGTCATGATAATGGCAGCATCCGAGACCCACAAATACTGCCCTTAAGCTCTTCTGGCCTCAAAACTCCAGGAGTATGAGCCACAATGATCCGCTACCGCTAGCGAGGTGGTAACCACAGCACTGCTCAGCCCAGACTCCTTACCCATCACAAAGCGCGAGTTGCCACTTCCGCGCCAACCACACGTTTTCCATTCCGCCAGGCTACTTCCGTAGCTGCGGGGCTTCCCCATGTCTTTTACACTCAATCATATGTTCCATAACTATAGACCAAGTCATTTACAGTACATTACATAACAATCATTCCATTAGTTATTTAAATCCACGAGCATAATTTAAACAACACCGTTCGAAAGTTCACATACCTGAAGTATGTATACAGAGTCAAAGAATTTCCATGACAGATACATTATACGTAGGCAATACTACAAATTGACGTAGAAATATCTATACAGATATAAAATATGTGAAAAATATGTGTTACAGGCTAAGATTAGATACAGTGTGTTTAGTGTATTGTAGTAGCAAGAAGAACAGAGTTTCTGGTAAGGTGAGTACAAGGCTATAAGTGCAAAATCAAATAAGGGTAATACAATGTGTAATAATTACTAAGAAATTAAGAATGCGGGTATTCTGCTATGAACAGCACTGTGACCTCATTATTGTAGCCAAGATAGAGACAAAGCTAACACTCTCCACAGTAGTACACGTTTGTATCCTATGGTATGGTATAAATGGAAATGCCGTGTGGCTAGGGCCTCCCGTCGGGTAGACCGTTCGCCTGGTGCAAGTCTTTCGAGTTGACGCCACTTCGGCGACTTGCGTGTCGATGGGGATGAAATGATGATGAGAGACACACATAACACCCAGTCATCACGAGGCAGAGAAAATCCCTGGCCCCGCCGGGAATCGAACCCTGGACCCCGTGCGCGGAAAGCGAGAACGCTACCGCAAGACCATGAACCGCAAGACCACGAGCTGAAAGGTATGGTAGAGGTATTCCACTTGTGTGCAAGATATGTGTAAGGCGAAATAGCTTTAGACTTTAAGAAGAATGTAGTGACTCCAATTGCAAAGAAGGTAGGCGAGTCAAGCGTGAATATTACCGAACCATCAGTTATCTAAATCATGGTAATATGATACTGACACGAAATATTTACAGAAGAACGAAAAACTGGTAGAAGCCTACCTCAGGGAAGATCAGTTTGAAGAAGTGTTGGAACTTGCAAAGCAATAGGAGGTATCTTAGCAAGTAGATTAAAGAAAAGCTAACCTAAATTTACAACATTTGGATATTTACAGAAAGCTTTTGACATTGTTGACTGAACGATGATCTTTTAAATTATGAAGGTAGTAAGGATGAAAGACAGGAAACGAAAGATTATTTACTACCTGTATAGAAACCAGTTTGCAGTTGTAAGAACCGACGGACGAGAAAGGGAAGCAATGGTTCAGAAGAGGGTGAACGAGGTTGTAGAATATTTCCGATGTTATTCAAACTTTACATTGAGCAACCAGTAAAGGAAACCAATGAAAATTTTGGGAACGGATTTAAAGTTCAGGAAGAAGACCTAAAAACTTTGAGCTTCGCCGCCGACATTGTAATTCTGTCAGAGACAGAAAAATAGGCGGAAGAGCAGTTGAACGAAATGGATAATGACTTGAAACGATTTTATAAATTGAAGATCAACAAAAATAAAACAAGGTTAATGTAGTGGAGCCGATTTAAATCAAAGCGATGCTGATATTAAACATGGAAATGAAACACTAAAGTAGAAGACAAGTTTTGTCACTTGCGCAGTAAAATACTTGAGGATGGCTGAAGTACATAGGATATAATATGCGGACTAGCTAAGCAAGAAAATCATATCTGAAAAAGAAAAAGAATTTGTTAACATCTACTATAAGTTTAAGTGTTAGGAAGTTTTTTTCTGGAGGTACTTGTCTGGATTGTATACATGTAAAGAAGTGAAACATGGGCGATAAGAAGTTCAGACAAGAAGAGAATGGAAGCTTTTGAAATGTGGTGCTGAAGGTTAGATAGAGTAATTAAGAAATGGTAATGACTCTAATAGAAGAAAAACGAATTCTATGGTGGAACGTAATTAAGAGAAGGGATTGGATCGGTTGACAGAATACTTCCTGATGCATAAGTGCATCGTCAGTTCGCAATGGATGTGAAGTATTTGTGTTTGTGGGGTCAAATTGCAGAAGAAGAACAGAAGATGAATACAGTAAGCAGGTTCAAATGGTTGTTGGTAGCGGCACTGCTTAAAGAATAAGAGATTTGACACTAGAGAGAGCTATACATCATTTTTAATTTTATGTAATTGTTTGACGGGTTTTTTTTCTTCAAGTGCTTCCATTGTTATCATGCAAAGTAAAAGAGTCCAGGAGAAGAATTGCAACAACAGTAACATGTGTGTAACGGAGAAGTGGTAACGTCTGATACGAAAGCAGGACAAGAAGACAACCACACAGGTGAAAGGTCACTGAAGAATGGGTCTGGTGACTGAAAGCAAGGACTGGAAGGAGAGAAAGGAGGTCTGCACAAATAATACTGAAGCTTACTACTCATGATGATAAAAAAAATCGAGGTTCGTATCCCACACTAGCACAAATTTTCAATTGTCACTTCACATTCTTTACACTACAGGTTCGACGCTGTCATTTGGTGCCATTATATATTTTTTGATGTCACGGCCTTCAATCCATTCACAAATTCCTTTTAGTTTACAAGCATTTAATTCTTTTTACCATATGAGGCAAGATCATGAACACTCCGTAATGGGGCAGCGTTCTATTTACACTTCCGAGGTGTGTTGTCAAATATCTGATATAAATCATTAATGATTATTTCAATGTGAATACGGGGAGAGAGACGCTATAATTGTGAAAGTATGTAGTTATTAGCGACTGGACCTTTTATTTCATTGTTATACACTTATATATTTAAAACCGTTACATTTGTGAGGTCCTGCCTTTTACTCGGGAACAGTAATTTATAACAATGAGAAGAGTGGTATTCAGCTAACGAAATTGGGACATCGTTAGGTCTGTGAACTTAGCATTTTTCCGTAGTCGTTCCCGTTTCGGAAACGTATGTTCTACGGGGAAGATGCACAACAGACTGAACCACAGGACAGTGGCGATATAGAGCAGATTCCACGCGCATTATCGTTTCTGGAACGACTTTTCTGCGGAACGAGGAATACTGCTGACAGACTGAAGTAGGAGAAATGGCCAATTAGGTTTGAGTAGGGTCAAGTAATGGTGCAGTCTTCAAAATTTTCCTACACTCTAGTACAAACAAAGGCCAATGGCCTTGCCGCAGTGGTAACGCTGGGTCCCGTCAGATCACCGGCGTCAAGCGCTGTCGGGCTTGGCTACCACTTGGATGGGTGACCATCTGGTCTGCCGAGCGTTGTTGGCAAGCAGGTTGCATTCAGCTCTTGTGAGGCCAATTGGAGAGCTACTTGATGGGGAAGTAGCGACATCGGTCACGAAAACTGACAACGGCCGGGAGAGTGGTGTGCTGACCACATACCTCTCCATATCCGCATCCACTGACCACTGCAGGCTCAGGACGACAAGGTGCTCGGTCGGTACCGTTTTGCCTTCAAAAGCTTTCCGGGTAGAGTTAACTAGGGCAAGAAAAGTATGCACCATGGAGTCATCCGTACAGGACGAAAATCTTTGCGTATGATGTGTTACGACTTCTGCACCACTTGTTAGAAGCAGACACAATGGCTGCGCTAAAGACTGAGACAGGGTGGAGTTTTACAATTATTTATTGAACTTTCTTTACAATTTGTCCCTCGTCGTCGCTGCCCAGCCCTGCGGATCCCTCCGCCTATCTGCTGCTGTGTAGATTCTCCGACAATGCGTGCAACGCGCGCCGCTGATCGCACTCGGGAGCCTCAGGCCAGCAGTGCTCCACTGAAGCCAGGATGCCCTGTGGTTGAGATGAACTGGTCACCACTCGGCGCCCAGTAAAGGGCACGCCCACGGAGCTGTGCCGCCGTGAGGTCAACTGCCACCGCCTGCTGCACCGGCGGCTGGGAAGCCGTCAGTCGCGATGACCGCGAGGTCCCGTCACGGGCGGACCACGCATCGTGGGGCCGGGTTGCCATGAAGTGACCAAAACCGCGCAGCGCCCGGTTCTGCTGGAAGTTCTCACTGTAGTTAGTCAGCCACGGTGCCGACCGAACTCGGGCCGACCTCCAGAGCTGAAGTTGACATCTGGAGCGAACGGATGACTCCTGCGAGCTGGAACAGACTTCCGGAATCGTGACCTACGAAGATTGATCATTCAGACACGGACCACGTCCGTCCTCAGATCCGAACTGCTTCCTAATGGCTTCTGTCTGTTGCTGCCTGCGCTCCACTATTTATATCCGGCAGGAGGACGTATTTTACCCTCGGTGGTAGCTTTTTGTTATTACTCCCGCAGGATATTGCAGCATAACTTAGCGTGCTGGCCTCACTTCCCCTTGCTCAGCGCTCTCCAGGTTTCGCTCGGCGCTCGGTCTGTGTGCTGCCTTGCGTCAGCCTGTTGGCAGACTGCTGCTGTCAGCAAGTCTATCTGTGCCTGCCTACTTCGCAATGCCTCGGTCGCTGGCATGCCTCTGTTTTGCCATTCTCCACTCCGTGAAGCAACGTTTACTACATGTGGCTGCAACAGATGTACATGATGTAATAAAGGATTACAATTTGATAATAATGGGATGCTTTATTCAAGTGAAAGAGGTTCACGAACTGAGCAGCTCAGTAACGCGCTGGTCCACTGTGGGCCATGTGGAAGCAGTTATTCGCCTTCGCACTGATTGATAGAGCAGTTCAATGTCCTCCTGAGGGATACTGTGCCAATTTCTGTCCATTTCGGGCGTTTGATCGTCAAAATCCCTAACTGATTGTCGGGAACTGCCGTTAATACTCATTCTCAAATGGGGAGAGAGATCCGCCGACCTCGCTGGCAATGGTGAGATTTGGCAAGCACGAAGACAAACAGCAGATATCCTCTCAGTGTGCGGGCGAACATTATCTTGCTGAAATGTAAGCCCAGGATGGTTTGCCGTGAAGGGCAACAAAACGGGGCATAGAATTTCGCCGATGTACCTCTGTACTGTAAGGCTGCCGTGGATGATGACGAAAGGGGTCCTGCTATGAAAGGAAATGGCAGACCAGACCGTCACTCCAGGTTGTCACGCCATATGGTGGTGGACTGTCAGTTCGGTTTCCCTCTGCTGGCCAGGGCATCTCCAGACATGTCCTCGCTGGTCATCTGCGAGCAGCTCAGTAACGCGCTGGTCCACTGTGGGCCATGTGGAAGCAGTTATTCGCCTTCGCACTGATTGATAGAGCAGTTCAATGTCCTCCTGAGGGATACTGTGCCAATTTCTGTCCATTTCGGGCGTTTGATCGTCAAAATCCCTAACTGATTGTCGGGAACTGCCGTTAATACTCATTCTCAAATGGGGAGAGAGATCCGCCGACCTCGCTGGCAATGGTGAGATTTGGCAAGCACGAAGACAAACAGCAGATATCCTCTCAGTGTGCGGGCGGACATTATCTTGCTGAAATGTAAGCCCAGGATGGTTTGCCGTGAAGGGCAACAAAACGGGGCATAGAATTTCGCCGATGTACCTCTGTACTGTAAGGCTGCCGTGGATGATGACGAAAGGGGTCCTGCTATGAAAGGAAATGGCAGACCAGACCGTCACTCCAGGTTGTCACGCCATATGGTGGTGGACTGTCAGTTCGGTTTCCCTCTGCTGGCCAGGGCATCTCCAGACATGTCCTCGCTGGTCATCTGGACTCATTTCGTAACGGGACTCATCACTGAAGGTACTTCTACTCCATTCAGTTAGATCCAAGTCCATATACGCCCAACATCACTGCAAACAGGCTTGTTGGTGTACATGTGGCAACTGTAGTCAGCACAGGGAGTGTCGAGAGCTCAGCCCCCTTTATGCCAGACATCTATCAATGGTCTCTGTGGTCACTGACGCACCAGCTGCGCGTCGAATCGATGACAATGATGAATCTGGCTGTCTGAGTGCTCCTCTGACAACTGCTCGGCCCTCCCGTTCTGTCGTTTCTCTGGGTCGACTACTTCCTTCTTGACGCTGTATTCAGCCATGGTGTCTCGTTCCTGCCAACATCGTCGAATAGTGACATCGCTCATATTGAAATGTCGAGCGATGCACCGATTACCCGAAACGGCTACTTCAAGTCTAACCACACGTCCTCTCTCAAATGTTAACTTCTCCCTATGTTGTTCACGCACCTGTACGCGAGGCGTCGTTTCTTTACAACTGAATGCATGGAATTAAATTCGCAAAGACTTTACGCCCTGTTATCGACAAATCTCCTGTTGACTATTCTTGCCAGCTGCTCGGTGAAACTGCACTGTAGCGTCACACATACGCCTACCGTCCGCCATAGTTTACAATTTTGTATTTTCTGTCGATACCTGCTTGAATACCAATTGGTGACCAATCTGCGTAACTCCTTCGTGGTACATCCTATTTGTTAGAGTGCAGAGATGCGATTTATTGACGACAGTGATAATTACCACTTTTCAATACTGCGTCCTCTCATATAAATTGTAACCGTGGATGAAAGGTATTTCCAGGAGAATTGCACCATATTACCTCAAGAATGGTTGAAAAATGTACAAAATACGGCGTTGTTCGTCCATATAAATGCTATGCCAAATGAAGATACGGTGCAAGCAAATGTACACCATCCCCTCAAGAGCTGTGCTTCTGACTAGGCGAGCAACTGTAAATTTATTTCGAAATTATTATTGTCGCAGGAAAGTCAGACTTTTGTTAACAGAAGCTGTGTGGAGAATGTTTTTGGATTAATACAGCAATATTTAATTCTCTGAACTGTTTCCTTGCTTTTTCAAGTGCCTTATGCTTGTTTTGCTTAAATGCTATCTTCAAAGTTGCTTAGGGGTGCTAGAAACTAATGCCCCGAATTTTTTTATGTGACAGTTCTTAAAGAATTTTAAATAAAACCAGTTTTATTAATAGTCTGCAACTTTATTCCTCATGTCTGCTTACGTATTTCTCAGCATAGTCAATCCGACGACGAAAACATTTTTGTAGAATGTTTTACTTTGTTGAGGAAGCCACAGCCGCATCGCTGTTTGCACTGCTTCATTACTACCAGAGTGAAGTCCTCGGCAGTGTTCTTTAAGTTTTGGAAGCAGATGAAAATCGGATGGGGCCAAGTCGGGACGGTATGGATAATCGATGAGAGAGAGCCCAAGGTATCGGATTGATGCAGATGTCTCACATTGCTGGTTTCCATTGAAGTCATGTGTTTTAGAAACTCGATTGCAGCTCTCTGTTTCTCACGCACTGACATAGTTACGTTGCGCACAGCCATATTACACTCGATAATTTGGAGTCCTCTAGCAGCAGAGGGTTACAACCTGGATCAGTGAATCTGGAAAAGTCGACCGAGTAATATACACTATGTGATCAAAAGTATTCGGACACCCCCAAAAGAACACGTTTTTTTTTTTAAATATTAGGTGCATTCTGCTGCCACCTACTGCCAGGACGTCCACATCAGAGACTTGAGTAGTCATTAGATATCGTGAGAGAGCAGAATGGGGTGTCCTGCGGAACTTACAGACTTCGAACGTACTCAGGTGATTGGGTGTCTCTTGTGTCATACGTCTGTACGGGACATTTCCACACTCCTAAACATCCCTAGGTCCCCTGTTTCCGATGTGATAGTGACGTGGAAGCTTGAAGGAACACTTACAGCACAAAAGCTTACAGGGCGACCTCGTCTGTTTACTGACAGAGACCCATGACAGTTGAAGAGAGTCGTAGTGTGTGAAACGTCCCCTTTGAACAATTATACACGACTGTACTTAACCTGACACACAATATTTTGTTAGCGCAACGCAATCTGACTTTCAAAATTCCCTACAAAAGAATGGCCCTGACTAACATTAAACTATACGTTTCACAAATCACTTACCTCACAAAAATCTTCGCTGCTCAAGCTACTGCAATACAGCGAGCGCCACTACTGCCAGCTAAATAAAAGATTCAAACTATGGAAGGCACTAACTACTGATAGGGATAGTTAGCAAATGAAAGATATTAATAGAGAACAAACAATGTATTTACCTTGATATCATCATATATAAATATAGCAGTTCATGACAAATTTCAAAATTCCGCCATCTCTCTCCCCACATCCACCACTGCTGGCGGCTCACCTCCAACTGCGCAACGCTACGCGCTGTTCACATCCAGCTGCCTAACACTGCAATGGCGAGTATTACAACAATGGAAAGCAGCCACAGACTGCACACAGCACAGCCAGTGATTTTCATACAGAGGTGGCGTTACCAATAAAAAAACCTAAACAGCCTAGTTACATAGCCCCCATGCTCCCCACAAAAATTTTTACAAATTGGATTGGACAGTGGCCAATACAGATTTGAAAAAAAATTTTCATAATTACAATAACAAAGAAATCAAATGCACACTCTTATTGATACAATGTTGGTCAAAAGCTAAAAATTTCTCACAGTCCATAAAGACAGTCCACATTGTTCATCACAGTAAAAATGCAGAGTTTTTCTCAAAGTCTGAGCAGTAAAAGAAAATGCACACAGACGTAGTGGATTTCCATGCAGTCTTGAAGAAGTTGTTGTCCTTCCAACGGAAAGACAGTGCTGACTCGACATGCAGACAGGTAATGGGCCACAACATAGCAAACCCACAGCAGAGTCATTCGACGTTTTGAAGAATATTGGTAGGTAGGTCATCACAGAGCAGACCCACTGGAGTCCTGGTAGAGATTGTGGTATTGGTGGGCCACCAGAGGTGCAGACCCACTGCAGTCCTTGTAGAAATAATGGTATTGGTGGGCCATCGAAGATGTAGACCCACTGTAGTCCTTGTAGAGATTACGGTATTGGTGGGCCACTAGAGGTGCAGACCCACTGCAGTCCTCGTAGAAATGTCCAGCAGCCATCTGTTGCGATTGTGCAGGTGCACATTCACCATCGAAGAGTCTTGCGGAGAACATAGCAAGTCCATAAACCACCACTTGTGCACTCACAAAGTTTTTGGAATTGTCCTTAGAACCAGCAATGCTGTTATCCAGTCCCTTGCTGAATCACTAACACACGTGCAAACACTATCAGTCCCTACTTCTCACATATTGTCCATATACTATGACCAACAGAAAAGTGTGCAGTGAAATGTAAGTAACAAGTTAATAATATCATGAACTGGTGACAATTACAATTTTATAACATAAGAATACAATTACAAAAGTACAAAATACATCATTAAAGAACATAGCAATATAGATAACAATTGTAGTAACACAGGCTTTACAAAAGAATAGAAATAAACATATACATCAGTGGAATTATGACATGAGTACATACATAAAAGATCACAATAACTTTTGAAACATCAACTTCACACATGAGCATTAAAACAAAACAGAATTAATAATGTCTAAGCATATTTACAAGGTAAATAACATATTATTAATGCAAATTATATTTGAGGATAACAGTATTCCTCATCATAGTGAATGTAGCTTAATATTAAAAGAAGAAAAAATTGTATGAAACTACACAGAGACAGGAAGAAAACAAATACTCAAGGGTACACAAACACATAGTGGGATAACACCAATAGGAAAGGACAGGGTTCGTTTTCAGTGTAACATGTGGTACTGCAGTCCAACCCAAAACTTCATATATCTTTCCTCTTATTTCATCCTTTGTTTCCACCAAAAAAATTCTATCTAAGCATGCTTTCTGTATTTATATGTTCACACATTTCTTACCTCAACATTTATTTCCAAGAAAATCCTACCTAAACCTGTTTTCTCAATGCATTTCTTCCAATTCATCGCAACTCATTCTCTTAGAGGCTACCCCCTCTTAAGCTAACTTAAATCTACTGAGCTCAGATGCTAAACTAAGGGACGAGGCAATGCAGCATCACATAACAAATCAACACAAACAGCAATGCAAAAAATGCAAATTGGCAAAGCTAGCAGCATAAATGAGCAAAAGTCAAATTCAATAACACTATGCCTGGCAAACAGCAGCAACTTATACCTAAACATGACATAGCGCAAGCAGAAAAAATATTACACTAAAATGGCCATGTCTAATACCGATGTCACATCTTAACATTAGAGTGATGCATCACAAAAACTTACGCTAGTAGATAAGTTACCAAATCGTAAAAAAATTATTTATACAATTCCTGTGAAGGGAAATGTCTTTTTGTGCTCCCTCATTTGTTTTGGATAGATCATAAAATTATTTACTGGATCTGTAGGCATAAAATATTTATATTGGTACATATATTAAATTTTATTTTAACCAATGCTGCAGTGCAGCTAGAAACTTGATATTAAACAAAATGTGTAAATAAATACATAAAGCAAGCCATATGGCATTTTTCTTAACTAGCAAGACAATGGTTGTGAAATGTTTCTCATCGTTTCATTAGGCGTTTCAGTAAATATCATAAATTACGAGCTCCACAGTATGCTTTCAACAAGGAGATGTCAGTAGCGTGGACAATGGCCTTCCCTTTCTTTTTTTTTCTACCTGTGCTTCTGACGAGGCACTCACACTAATGGCTTGTTCTCCAGGCGTCTGACACACCTGGGTGCCCATGACGCATTATGTGCAGGTGGTCACTCAACTTTCGTATGGAAATATTTACGACAGCAGTTTCCGCTACAGTGACAGTCTCACATAAAAATATTTCACAGGTCAAGAATTAGCGTTGCGAATCTGTAGAAACAAAATCATATGAATATAACAGTGTCCAAAAAAATTTTCAGTGGCATTGTGATACATTCACACATGATTCACACATGTCATAACTCTTAAAGTACGATTCTTGATTTCCAACATCCTTTTTCACAAGTCAAGAGTCCCTACCCACTATTCATTACTCCTTACCTTATTACACATATACGTATCCATCGACACTCGTCAATATTTCGTCATTATAAATATGAAGCATAATCAAATAACTCATATAGCCTCAGCCTATTAATCATAAACATACCTCAGCAGCATAATACACAACGTCGTCGTAAAAATAACATCATAACACCTCAGTCAAATCTCAAAATCGTCGTAGCTTCCTCCAATAATTAAAAAAATTCTCTGCTCATGTCAAAAGTGTCATCTGCCTCAAACGTACTTTAAAAATCATAATCCCTTTACCAAATACATCATTCAAAGCTCTCATAGTATCACAATGATTCCGAAAAAATATGAACAATTTACAAAGTACAGACAAAATACAGTTTCATAAGTGTGAAGTTACCCAACTGTGTATTGCGTAAACATATGTCACTGATGTAATAAAAAAAGTTTATCTCTCAGTTACATGATCAGATAGCTGTGTAATTTGTGTCTTAGAGAAATATGGTACCGATGTGTAAAGTTGTATAAGCAAATACCATATTAGCTAGGGCTCCTTGTGCTTGCCAAACACATGGTACACAAAGCAGGCGTGTACCCCCCTGAGGATTAATGTAATTATACCCTCAGGTGTTACAGATTACAGCAATGAAATGAAATGTATCACTGAAAACCTTTGTATCATTGTACTTCAAATATCTTTAAAAATAAATGTTTTAAGTACAAAATTAATCACTCAAATACGTGTACTGTAGCGCTAAATGTGCGTCTTGCTGTAAGATAATTCTGTGGAAGTGTCGTACTTATCGTCCTCCGAAAGCTAAGTTCTGCAGAAGTCAATGTACTTACCTCATAATACACAAAAGTGAAATGCTTTGCGTATAAATGTCTTAGTTATTACGCTTATTGCCATGATGAGGAAAGTACTGTGCTGTAACGTATTGTTGTGCTACGGAAAAGGCAGTCTCATTGTAGCTAAACTACAAAAGTTACTACTAAAACCTGTTTTACTTTCCAGAATAAAACAGAAAACTGTGCAGATATAAAACAGAAACACTGTAAAAGCAACATTGTAAATTGTCACTCATTAGTAGCGTCGTGATAAAATCGTGTAACTGTCACATAAACTAACACTGTGTCATCTGGTATCTCACAGAAAGTACTTTAAATCCAGAATATATTTTCAGGTCAACCAAAATGTTGCCTTAAAATCTCATTAGCAGTACTGGTAAATGTTCTAAGTATGTGAGCCTTATAGTCGTTACGTAATCGTGCAACAAACAAGCAAGAATGTACAAATACAACACTGTGCCGTCTGTTCACTATAACAATGCATTCGTAATTTCTGTTTAAAAATGTTCCCTAGGTTCTAGACTGGATATTTAACTTCAAACATTGTTGTATGTTAACAGATTCTAAGTCTGACAAAGCATATTAGTAATGTGAAGCGAAAAATTTTATGACAAAGACTAAGTTAAAAAGCAGATTATCTTTCAATAAACGGTTTTACGTGTGAAATGTGGTGTAAACCTTTACTCTTCCTAGTACGCAGACTTTCAACTGCAAAGAATTATCATGTTGTATACATCGGTAAAGAATGCTAAAATTTTTCTCAAGGCTAGCGTCTTATGTTATTTTTCTCGGAGCCAGCGGGCGCACGCGGCTGCCTGCTGTGCGAGTCATTGTCTGTCTCTTTGTTGGCGCGCGTCGTTATTGGGATTAGGAGACCTAACTTCTACAAATTCGCCTTGCCGAGAGGGCCCTGCTCTGTTTGAATCCCGCCAGTTCTGATGCAATTGACGTCTGTCGTTATGATCATATCGTCTGTCGTCATTTCGGTAGAATCCGTAGTTTCTTCCTTGAAGGTCACGTGGTGGAGAATTTCTCCCTGAATCGTAACTCCGCGCTGAACTGTTGCGTCTGAAGTTATTCTGTCTCCCCTGGTAATAATTGTTTTGGTTCCCATATTGTCTGTTTCTGTGGTTATCTCTGTCATATTCATTACTACGGAAATGCGATCTTTCTCTGTAACTATTATTACTCTGCCAGTGGTTGTCATATGGGTGGTGTCTGTTTTGGTCACGATTTGCGTTGTAAGAATAGCCTTGTCATGTCCAGTTATTGTTTCTGTCGTCACGGAATTGTGACGTATGTGACCTGTAGTGATTGTTTTCCTGTTTTCGCATCCGGCGACTGTCAGTGTCAATTTCTAATTCTTGTAAGAGTCCCTGAAATGCTTCAATGTCGTCTTTGCAACGTCCTGCCAAAATAATATGTCGTAAATGTTCAGGCAGTTTGATTAAACAAATGCGGATGAGTTCTGAGGGGCTGTATGGGTTTGAAAGATATTGATTCTTGTGCAACATGTCTTCAAAATATTTGACAAGACTGGAAAATTCAGATTGTTCAAAGTGTTTCATCATCATGATGCTATGTTTTACACGGTCTTGTGTAGCTTGAGACCAATATGCTGAGAGGAAGGCATGGTAAAACTCTCCTTCACTGTGGCAATCGTGAATTACCGATCGCATTCTTACAGCTGGTTCATTCTCTAAGTAGCCACACATAAATTCTAATCTGTGTTCCAACGACCAGTTGGGAGGAAAACAATGAGAGAATTGATGGAGCCATGCTTGTGGATGAATGTCGTTGCCAGAATTTTTAAATGTTTTGAATTTACGTGTAGTAATGAACAGCTTATAGTCAAAATCATCATGTCGGCGAGTCGCATGTCGGTCATTGTTAGGTCGTGTCGGCCGTTCCATCTCAAAATTCGGTGCACATTGCCAATTTCTTTCATAACTTCCGAAATGCCCTGTGTTATTATTTTGCGGCTTTTCCGTATTTCTAAGTCCCTCTTCCCGTGTTGGAGTGCGAGTGTCCTCTGAAATACGTAATTCTTGTATTACCTGTGTCAGCTGATCTTGTACTTCCCGGATTTCTCTTTGGTGTTGCGTATTAATTTGATTCTGATTTTGTTTGAATTTCCTAATTTGTTCATACTCTTCTGTGTCAGTGAAGGCTACAGGTGTTGTGTCATTCAGATCATCATCTACCTTTGTAGATAAGTTAGTGAACTGATCTGAAAGTTCGGCTACTTTATCCGATAGTGTACTTATTTCCTCAGTGTGTTTTTCTGAACCAAGTTTCAGAGTATCTACTGTGTCCTTTAAGTTTTCCTGAGTTTTTGCAAGTTGCGTAACCGAATCGGTAGATGCAACTGAGTCAAATTTAGCTTGCAAGGACTCATGATTTTCATGAACAATGGTTTGCAGTTCTTTTATGGCTGCTTCGTGATTCCGTAATGCATTTTCATGCCGCGAAAAAATAGGTTGAAAATGCTCACAAATTTGTGTTTTTACGTCATTACAGACTTTTTGACATTTCGATTCAATGTTATGTAACTCAGTAGTTAAATCTTCACGTGTTTGTTCAAGAGTTTGTTCCAATGAGTCTAACTTTTTAAGATTTTGTTCCACTGTGTCTAACTTTAGAAGATTTTGTCCGATTTGTTTCTGATTTTGTTCAAGCGTTGTGTCTAACTTTTGTAGCTTTTGTCCCATTTGTTGCATTAACTGTAATAACAATGCACTGGTGTCTGAAACATGTTCCTCAGTGCTTTTCGGCAGTGAATTTGCACTGGCAACATTCACATTTTGACAAGCGGAAAATGTGTCTTGACTCATTTGAGAAAACGGTGAGGACGCAAAACCTGAATCTACAGTATTTGCAAAATTGTGTCCTGTCATTTCGGATTCCTGAGGCGAGCTGTTGCCGACCGATCGATCGATAATGCTTCCCTCTTCACTAATTGTTTCACTGTCCGTGCCATTGTTTGCCGCCCGCTCCATTTCCCTATGCACGATTACCAAATTACTACTTTGAACATCAGTTAATTCATTACTCGGTGGCGCTAACACACTGCTTTCATTTTCTCTGTCATTTCTCAGTTTACTTTGGAGCCTAGTATTACGTTTTTCACACGCCATTATTGTCACAGTATTTCACACGACAACACAGAAAAACACAATTTGAAGATCAAAAATAAGAGAACACATTAACATAGCACTGAAAATAATATCTAGTTAATTGCAAGCGCAGCTGCGAAATACTTGGTGCAAATCTAAATGCATGCCACAACTGTTTTACTATACAACAATGAAAGACTGCAACTACAAAGGAAATTCTCTCTATAATTAGGCGTTAGCAATAAACAAAATCTACACTAATTACACAAACTACAAGAAAAATCAGAAGATTCCAGTGAGGTATCCTGGCAGGGTCGCCATATGAAACGTCCCCTTTGAACAATTATACACGACTGTACTTAACCTGACACACAATATTTTGTTAGTGCAACGCAATCTGACTTTCAAAATTCCCTACAAAAGAATGGCCCTGACTAACATTAAACTATACGTTTCACAAATCACTTACCTCACAAAAATCTTCGCTGCTCAAGCTACTGCAATACAGCGAGCGCCACTACTGCCAGCTAAATAAAAGATTCAAACTATGGAAGGCACTAACTACTGATAGGGATAGTTAGCAAATGAAAGATATTAATAGAGAACAAAAATTGTATTTACCTTGATATCATCATATATAAATATAGCAGTTCATGACAAATTTCAAAATTCCGCCATCTCTCTCCCCACATCCACCACTGCTGGCGGCTCACCTCCAACTGCGCAACGCTACGCGCTGTTCACATCCAGCTGCCTAACACTACAATGGCGAGTATTACAACAATGCAAAGCAGCCACAGACTGCACACAGCACAGCCAGTGATTTTCATACAGAGGTGGCGTTACCAATAAAAAAACCTAAACAGCCTACTTACATGTGTAATAGGCAGACATCTATCTAGTCCATCACACAGGAATTCCAAACTGCATCATGATCCACTGCAAGTGCTATGACAGTTAGACAGAAGGTGAGAAAACTTGGATTTCAAGGTCGAGCGGCTGCTCATAAGCCACACGTGACGCCGATAAATGCCAAACGACGCCTCGCTTGGTGTAAGGAGCGTAAACATTGGACGATTGAACACTGTAAAAACGTTGTGTGGAGTGACGAATCACGGCACACAACGTGGCGAACCGATGACAGGGTGTGGGTATGGATATGGCGAATGCGGCATGAACGTTATCTGCCAGCGTGTGTAGTGCCAACAGTAAAATTTGGAGTCGGTGCTGTTATGATGTGGTCGTGTTTTCATGGAGGGGGTTAGCACCTTTCTTGTTTTGCGTGGCACTATCACAACACAGGCCTACATTGATGTTTTAAGCACCTTCTTGCTTCCCACTGTTGTACTGCGATTCGATGATGGCGATTGCATCTTTCATTACGATCGAGCATGTATTCATAATGCACGGCCTATGGCGGAATGGTTACACGACAATGACGTCTCTGTAATGGATTAGCCTGCACTGAGTCCTGACCTGAATCCTATAGAACACCTTTGGGATATTTTGGAACGCCGACTTTGTGACGGGCCTCACCGACCGACATCGATACCTCTCCTCTGTGCAGCACTCCATGAAGAATGGGCTGCCATTCCGCAATAAACCTTCCAGCACCTGACTGAACGTATGCCCGTTAGAGTGGAAGCTGTCATCAAGGCTAAGGGTGGACCAACACCATACTGAATTCCAGCATTACCGATGGAGGGCGCCACAAACTTGTTTTCAGCCAGGTGTCCGGGTACTTTTGATCACATACTGAATATCATATGTGATACCTCAGCCGACGTTGAGAACAATAAAAACTTCTGAAACATTACTTTTCTGCATGCCTTTGTCTTATTTGTTAACTTGAAAAATGATTCCATTTATTGCTAGCTTTGTGTGATTCATTTACGTGATAAAGGGAACACATGCGAATGTGATGGGTTGGGCTATAACAGCACTTCATTAAAATCTTTTGCATAGGTTGAGAATGAAGGTTTTCAAGGTGAGTTGGTATTGGTTGCTGTCTCAGTGGTAAGTACTGACACTGTGTGTTAGTGGGAAACAGTTATGAAAACGTTAATTAAAACTAAGGAGAGGGGTGAAGTGTTGAACTTTGTTTCTGGATGGAACGATGGGTTAGAATTTCACTAACTACGATACGCTAAATAACATTCAGGCAGGTTTACGCACGATTGATAACTATGGCAGAAATCAGTTGAAATACACTACTGGAAATTGAAATAAGAACACCGTGAATTCATTGTCCCAGGAAGGGGAAACTTTATTGACACATTCCTGGGGTCAGATACATCACATGATCACACTGACAGAACCACAGGCACATAGACACAGGCAACAGAGCATGCACAATGTCGGCAATAGTACAGTGTATATCCACCTTTCGCAGCAATGCAGGCTGCTATTCTCCCATGGAGACGATCGTAGAGATGCTGGATGTAGTCCTGTGGAACGGCTTGCCATGCCATTTCCACCTGGCGCCTCAGTTGGACCAGCGTTCGTGCTGGACGTGCAGACCGCGTGAGACGACGCTTCATCCAGTCCCAAACATGTTCAATGGGGGACAGATCCGGAGATCTTACTGGCCAGGGTAGTTGACGTACACCTTCTAGAGCACGTTGGGTGGCACGGGATACATGCGGACGTGCATTGTCCTGTTGGAACAGCAACTTCCCTTGCCGGTCTAGGAATGGTAGAACGATGGGTTCGATGACGGTTTGGATGTACCGTGCACTCTTCAGTGTCCCCTCGACGATCACCAGTGGTGTACGGCCAGTGTAGGAGATCGCTCCCCACACCATGATGCCGGGTGTTGGCCCTGTGTGCCTCGGTCGTATGCAGTCCTGATTGTGGCGCTCACCTGCACGGCGCCAAACACGCATACGACCATCATTGGCACCAAGGCAGAAGCGACTCTCATCGCTGAAGACGACACGTCTCCATTCGTCCCTCCATTCACGCCTGTCGCGACACCACTGGAGGCGGGCTGCACGATGTTGGGGCGTGAGCGGAAGACGGCCTAACGGTGTGCAGGACCGTAGCCCAGCTTCATGGAGACGGTTGCGAATGGTCCTCGCCGATACCCCAGGAGCAACAGTGTCCCTAATTTGCTGGGAAGTGGAGGTGCGGTCCCCTACGGCACTGCGTAGGATCCTACGGTCTTGGCGTGCATCCGTGCGTCGCTGCGGTCCGGTCCCAGGTCGACGGGCACGTGCACCTTCCGCCGACCACTGGCGACAACATCGATTATTTGAGATGCCACCTTACAGGAGAAGATATAGACGTTCGCGTCTGACTGTTTATAAGGGCTTAGACGATCTGGAGATCAGAGTTGCTAACAAAGGAGCACAGGTCATTTTGCAAGGTCCATCTGTGTTTTGTGGTTGTGTTATTAATTTTACACTTACCCAATTAGACGCACATCAAGCTGGTAATGGTTGGATTACTGTTGCTGTTGTTCGTTATAATGGTGATAAAGTGAAAAATGTTACTGGTTTGGAAGGATTTAATGCAAGAGATGTCATAGCCTACCGCACTTTCCATGTTGGAGAAGTGTTCAATAGAGATTTGGGTATATCCTACTTCACATCTAACCAGGCATTTTGGTTTAGAACAAGGAATCACCGTAAAATAAGTGAACAAGAGAGTGTGTGTGTGTGGATTAAAGGTGCAGGAAGATGTGCTAAAATACAAGTTACTGGAGATGTAACACATTATTACAGAAATTAAAATAAAGAACTTCTTATCCTATCCTGAATTCCTTTCAAAAAAAAAAAAAAAAAAAAACATTGACCGGCTAGATTCTGAACGCCAGACGTACGCTCCATTGACCGGAGGCCATAGAGCGAGAACAGTATTTTTAGCTCGTTACGCAATGCATGACGTAAGCAATGCATGACCTTGAATAGCATTGCAGCTGCGCCGAGCCGTATCCCGGCGTCAGTCGGCGTGCAGCAGCGCGTGCAGCAGCACCGTACTATTATTTGAGATGCCACCTTACAGGAGAAGATATAGACGTTCGCGTCTGACTGTTTATAAGGGCTTAGACGATCTGGAGATCAGAGTTGCTAACAAAGGAGCACAGGTCATTTTGCAAGGTCCATCTGTGTTTTGTGGTTGTGTTATTAATTTTACACTTACCCAATTAGACGCACATCAAGCTGGTAATGGTTGGATTACTGTTGCTGTTGTTCGTTATAATGGTGATAAAGTGAAAAATTTTACTGGTTTGGAAGGATTTAATGCAAGAGATGTCATAGCCTACCGCACTTTCCATGTTGGAGAAGTGTTCAATAGAGATTTGGGTATATCCTACTTCACATCTAACCAGGCATTTTGGTTTAGAACAAGGAATCACCGTAAAATAAGTGAACAAGAGAGTGTGTGTGTGTGGATTAAAGGTGCAGGAAGATGTGCTAAAATACAAGTTACTGGAGATGTAACACATTATTACAGAAATTAAAATAAAGAACTTCTTATCCTATCCTGAATTCCTTTCAAAAAAAAAAAAAAAAAAAACATTGACCGGCTAGATTCTGAACGCCAGACGTACGCTCCATTGACCGGAGGCCATAGAGCGAGAACAGTATTTTTAGCTCGTTACGCAATGCATGACGTAAGCAATGCATGACCTTGAATAGCATTGCAGCTGCGCCGAGCCGTATCCCGGCGTCAGTCGGCGTGCAGCAGCGCGTGCAGCAGCACCGTACTATTATTTGAGATGCCACCTTACAGGAGAAGATATAGACGTTCGCGTCTGACTGTTTATAAGGGCTTAGACGATCTGGAGATCAGAGTTGCTAACAAAGGAGCACAGGTCATTTTGCAAGGTCCATCTGTGTTTTGTGGTTGTGTTATTAATTTTACACTTACCCAATTAGACGCACATCAAGCTGGTAATGGTTGGATTACTGTTGCTGTTGTTCGTTATAATGGTGATAAAGTGAAAAATGTTACTGGTTTGGAAGGATTTAATGCAAGAGATGTCATAGCCTACCGCACTTTCCATGTTGGAGAAGTGTTCAATAGAGATTTGGGTATATCCTACTTCACATCTAACCAGGCATTTTGGTTTAGAACAAGGAATCACCGTAAAATAAGTGAACAAGAGAGTGTGTGTGTGTGGATTAAAGGTGCAGGAAGATGTGCTAAAATACAAGTTACTGGAGATGTAACACATTATTACAGAAATTAAAATAAAGAACTTCTTATCCTATCCTGAATTCCTACCGCCACTGCGTAGGATCCTACGGTCTTGGCGTGCATCCGTGCGTCGCTGCGGTCCGGTCCCAGGTCGACGGGCACGTGCACCTTCCGCCGACCACTGGCGACAACATCGATGTACTGTGGAGACCTCACGCCCCACGTGTTGAGCAATTCGGCGGTACGTCCACCCGGCCTCCCGCATGCCCACTATACGCCCTCGCTCAAAGTCCGTCAACTGCACATACGGTTCACGTCCACGCTGTCGCGGCATGCTACCAGTGTTAAAGACTGCGATGGAGCTCCGTATGCCACGGCAAACTGGCTGACACTGAAGGCGGCGGTGCACAAATGCTGCGCAGCTAGCGCCATTCGACGGCCAACACCGCGGTTCCTGGTGTGTCCACTGTGCCGTGCGTGTGATCATTGCTTGTACAGCCCTCTCGCAGTGTCCGGAGCAAGTATGGTGGGTCTGACACACCGGTGTCAATGTGTTCTTTTTTCCATTTCCAGGAGTGTATAAACAGTTCAAAAAGTGCAAATTTTATTATTTTTTACAAGCCCATTGTTAAACAATACGAGCCTTTCAAGGTTGTATCCAGGTCACATAGATTTACAGGTGCCGGCCGCGGTGGCCGAGTGGTTCTAGGCGCTTCAGTCCGGAACTGCACGACTGCTACGGTCGCCGGTTCGAATCCTACCTCGGGCATGGATGTGACGTCCTTAGGTTAGTTATGTTTATATAGTTCTAAGTTCTAGGGGACTGATGACCTAAGATGTTAAGTCCCATAGTACTCAGAGCCATTTGAACCATATAGATTTACAGGTGCGACCAGCCATTCATAATAAAAGGAGCAGAATGCTAAACTAAACTCTGTCCGAATAGGCCACGAAAGGCCCAGCGGTACTTACCGATCACCGTGTCACCCTCAGCCTATTGGCTCAGTGGATGCGGATACGTAGGGGCATGTGGTCAGCATGTTTTTCTCCCGGACGTTGTCAGTTTTCGTTACCGGAGCCGCTAGTTCTCAATCAAGTAGCTCCTTAACTTGCCTCAGAAGAGCTTAGGGCACCTCGCTTGCCAACAGCGCTCGGTAGATTGGACGGCCACGCATCCAAGTGCTAGCCAAGCCCAACAGCTCTTAATATCGGTGATCTGATGGGAATCGGTGTTACTACTAGGGTAAGGGCGTTGGCAAAGGCGGTAAAAGAACACCATAATAAAAGAGTAGAACTGCGCCGACCACGTTATATTACGTGGCGTGTAGAAGTGTGTAGAGTCGTTACAGGCTCCTCCTCCCTGTCACAAGTGTACACATACTGACAGTCTACATAATTAATTTTTTGACGCCTACAGTTACATGTTTACAGTTATGTTACACTCCGAAATTCCCAAACCACAATACTGCAATAGGCCGCTACTGAAGTCAAAACAAAATGGCACAGTCCATTGACAAAGTGGTGTGTCATTCCATAATTTTTTCTTTTTTTTACATTTCAAGAGGAACACCGCCGCAACAATCCATAGTGAGTTGGTGGATGTTTATGGTCACAATGCACCATCATATGAAACATGGGTTAGATGACGCATAAGATATGGGGCCGAAATATCGTCACCTTATTAGGTTAGAACCTGTATAGCCCTGAAATGTAACCTAAGAGACTGAAAACTGATAAGCATATTCCTGAATTTAATCTCCTCTTGTAAGCAAGTTACAGTTAAATTGTATAACGTACTACAGTCGGTGTTTGACATCAACATTAAGACTGCAAAAAAATAAATACAAAAAAGTTGTTGCAATTTCGTTCGCTACAAAAATTCTCAAAAGTGCAATTAATTTAAATATATGCTTCAAGTCTAAGACTGCCAAACTCTTTTACTTTTATAAATCACTTGAAGGTAACGAATTAACAGTGTTTTCAATTTATTTTCAGCCTTCTAAACGCTTCTCACATATGAATTTGTATGTCTGTGCAAATGACTAGGACTTTTCGAGATACGAAACCAGGCATTTCGTGCAACGAACCCATTTATCTCCACTTGCGTTTTCCAATTAGGAAAAAAGTTAAATAATCTTTACAAATAACAGATAAAACCATATTTTAACGGTACCAAACATCGTCTCTAAGATGAAAATAGGAACTGCAAGGAGAATTAAATTACAAATCTTTCCCAAGTTAAACAACAATATCAGAAATTGAGTCCACCTTGATGCAAAACACCTTGTTATTTGTTTATTTCCCAAACTAGTTTCGACAACAAATATCACCATCATCAGTGGATTTTTCTAAATCTAGAAAATCCAGAAAATAGCATATGTATTGAGCCTGACAGGAACTGCATGTTAGCTGATATAGTCCAGCGTTGCTGAATTTGTCTGAGGTGTTTTTGACTGGTCTTAGCCTACTCTGAACTATGTTGTTTGTTCTGAATGTCATTGGGATCCCTGCTTTTTCAAGACGTTTCTAATTCTATGGTTTTTTTTATTGTATGTTAGTGTGTACCATCTGTCTCGTTTTCCTGATGTGGTGTGGTCTGCAGCGTTGTCTGTGTGTCCTGCCTCTGGGTTTTCAGACCTTTTGGGTGTGCTCCTGAGTGGCTGGCCGCTATTTTTATGTTTCATTTTTCCCTTGTTGACGAGCTTGTTTATAATGTCTGCTTTGTAGTCATTTTCAACAGCAATTTGTTTGATTATATTTACTTCCTGTGTAGTTTTCTGGTTTAAGGGGTGTTCTGTTTATCCTGTGGAGATGTGTGTGAAACTGGCATATTTATGCACTGTCAGGTAGTTGGATGAGCTGTGGATAACAGTGCTTGTCGATGTGGGTTTTCTGTAGATGGAGAATTCATGTTAGTGGTTGTTTCTTGTGATTGTGAGATCGAAGAAATTTGGTTTCTTGTTTTTTTTTCTATTTCCATTCTGAAGTGGATTTGTTGGTGTACTGTGCTGATGTTACTGTGTGTCTCTTCTATCCTGTTATGTGTTTCATCTAGAAGACAGATTATGTCATCCACATACTCGTACCAGTAGATTATTTTGTACCCTCCATGTTTTACAATGTTACTGAATATTGTGTTCTCTATATGGTCCAAGAATATGTTGTCTAAGGTTCCACTGAAGGGCACTCCATGGGTAGCCTCACTTGTTGCAAATAGAAGTTGTTGTTGAAAGTGAAATAGTTTAGCCTAAGAATGGATGAGATTTCATTTATTTGTATGTCTAGGAATTTCTTGCATTCTAGCTGTTGTTCTATAGTGTTTATAATTCTTTCTGTCGGTATGTTTGTGTACATAGATGTAATGTCAAAAGATACCAGTTTTGCTGTTGGGGCGTTGTTGACATTTTAAATTTTCTCTGTTATGTCTCCTGTGTTTTGAGGCTTCTGTTGTTGGTGTAGTTTTCTGTATATACTGTTCATGGTTTTCACATCAGATGTTTTTTTATCTGTGTTTGTGTATGATTTGTGTTTTCTGATGATTTGTTTAATTTCCTCTGTCACTTGTTCTCTTTTTAGGCGTTGCTTGGAGTCTGGGGTGTTAGTTTTCTCATGTTTCTTATGACGTATTCAGTCTCAGTAATGAGATTTTCTATGGTCTTATGTGTTATGTGGGCGCTCAAATTTTAATTGGGGCTTTTCTCAAGTAGCTACTGTTCTTCTATTGTGAGTGTTGTGTCAGTAAAAAACCGCAGACAAAGTTAGCAACGCTGGAACATATCAACTCACATGCAACTCCTGTCAGGCCTAATACATATGCTATTTTCTGCATGTTTCAGATTTTAAAAAAACCCACTGTTGACGGTGATATTTTTCGCTGAAACTAGTTCGGGAAGTAAATAAGTAAACAAATAACAACGTATTTTGCGTCAAGGTGGACTCAGTTTCTTATATTGTTGTTTTTCTATGCAAACACGGACCAAATGAAAGAGTTCCAAGACAAAGTTATTATTCTTTGCCAAGTTTATTATAATGGCCGCTACGGTAACACACACAAAGTCCTTGACTATAGAATAACACACCAGAAACTACAACACACCACTGTAATAGAGACCAATATGTGAATGCAAATCAGGACTAATATTAATAACAGCATGCTGTTGGTCTGACTGCTGCGCTAACTCACATCAACGTATAAAGCTGATTCCCTCGTACATGGAAGCTTTTCGTGCTGCACAGAACAGACTCTCTCAACAAGACAAGAGAAGTGACGGTTGCGCCCACAGCTAAACATTAGTTACCAACTGTGGAAACCGGAAATTCTTAAGCGTACGAAATTAGGAATAGGCGCGGAATTACGACCTCTAACCTTACCCTTCTAAAGCGTGATGAACGAACTGGCAGACCCTCTGCCTGCGAAGAACAGGGAATCGCAAGAGAAATGGAGGCCCTGGTGTTCGAAGACCACCGTACCACGGTCGAGGGTGTAGTGCAAAAACTGAAAATCAGTCATGGACCGCTTTTTAACATTCTGCGACGTTCTGATCACGGTAGAGGTCGCATCTGGCTGCATTCCGCGACTGCTCTCGCCCATTCAAGAAACCTGCCGAACCGAGGAGCAGTGAAAATGTCGCAGCTGTGTCAGGCCAATCCAGATTACTTATCTAGCTACCTAATCGCCACGGACGAAAAGTGGGTGATCACTGTGACCTGAGACGCTGGAGCAAAGCAACGAGTGACAACCTGTGGGTCACCGCCTCCGAAAAAGGCGAAGAACAAATCATCATCAGGCAACGTATTTCTGAGCGCCTTTTGGGACCGCCACGGCGTGGTGCTAACAGCAAAAGTAGTTCAGACTTCTGATAAAAGAGGATCACTTCGATGCAGAATGACCGATCAGTAACATATTAAGTAATTTTTCTATAAACTCAGAAAAAACTTCAAACAGCCGAGATCGCTAGTAAAGTGTTTATTTCGATACCCTGTTTCGGTAAGTCTACCTTACCATCTTCAGATCTGCAATGTATATAATCCAGTTGACAGGATAATAGGTTTACAAGGCAAGTATAACAACGTACAAAATGAATGACCCATAGACTTGGAAAAATAACATCTGTCATGCTCGCATAATCTCCTCCATCTGTGCTATATATCGTGCCACATCACGAATATGCATGTTAATATCATGAAAATCATTGGACACCGGCATGTCCAATTTTAAAATAAGCAATATGTACGAACACAGGGATAGTGCGCCGAATGCAAGGGCTCATGCTCACTCGACAGCCGACTACAAACTTGAGATGAGGAGTAAACGCGACAACATGGAAATGACCCAGAAGATGTCCTATTGGCAGAACAGGCATCTTTGCATAGAGCTATTAAGTATGATAAACTCCCTCTCACGGATATGATATCCCTGCTCAGAAAGCAGTTGTCCTCGGACTGGCAAGAGGAATGGACGAGGCCATCTAAAATAAAACTTTTTGTGTGTCCATCCTTCTAACTGAAGGTCGGAGGCATTTCTGCCGCTCACTTATGTAATAGAACGGAACAGTTGCAACAGTCCTTCCGATGTTATTATGTAGCTACCAGTTCCGGTGAATCAGTACGCCATCTTCAAGCCTTAACTGAGGCTGGGGGCGGAGAGGGTAGGGAGGCGGGAGCGTGGGTGGGGGGAGGGGCTAACTCCAATCGTAAACACGCTTGTTGTTACTCTCTATGAAATCAGTTCATAGATGATAGCCACTGATAGAATCGTGTATACGATTGGGGCTAACCCCCTCAGTTTCGCTTAAGATCTGAAGGTGGTGTACTGAATTACCGAAACTGGTAGGAATATAATAAAACAGCGTAGTGACCGCTGTTTCGCTCGAGTAGACTCTATGGCTTGAAGATATGTTTCTTTTGTTTTGTTTTTATGTAATTGAATTTTTATATTGTACACATATTGCAACACCTTTTAAGGTTTTCACACTAATTAAGGTCGGAGAAGCATGATCTTTTCTGCATGGTGTTTTCCGAATATATGTCTGACCAAAAAGCTATTCTGGTAGCCAAAGTACAAAGTTCTTGTTAATCATGCCTTTTGCATTCTAGTGGAGGTATTTCCATAGCAACTTTCATTCCCTAACAAATATTTCTTTATAGCTAACGAAAACTGAAATATCAATTTTCATAAAATGAGCTTTAAATTTTGTTAATGTAACGAAATACTTTCTTAAAAAATTTTCATCCCCTACTGCACTACCTTAGGATCGAATTTCGCGAAACATTGAAACAAGTATTTTTTTAAATTTCTAATCGAGAAGTCAAATCCAATTTCTGTAAATGTAGCCTTAAAATCCTTTAGTGGTTCTTTAGTAATTATTTATTTCCAACGAAACTTTTACCCACTATTTTATCCCCTTAGTGGTCGAATTTCCGAAACTGATGAGGCAGGTATTTTTTTATTTTCTGACTGAGAAACCAAATAAGACGTTTCGTAGTCCCAGCTTCAAAATTCCCTTAATAGTGACACACTTTCTAAAAGCCTTTCATCCCCTACTTCACCCCCTTACCACTGGAATTTCGGACAATCCCTTCTAAAACAATGCCTAAAGTATAAGATCCAGACCCTCTCCAAACTTCGAGTTTCTATCCTTAGCGGTTTGGGCTGAGCGATGATTGGTCAGTCAGTGAGTGAGGACATTGCGACATGCGTAGAAAATAGGAAGAAAACGTTGAAAGACGGCTGTAGGTGTTCCATTTTATTAAAAAAATAAAAGTTAGTCTCTACACACTAATCCACTCAACGATTCCAAGAGTACCATGGTACAGTAAGTACAAACGTCAAGGATCTTCACAACAGTTGGAGAGCGGCTGAAGTTTAATCATTGGAAATTCAACAGACACCTGTACTGGCTTAACTCTAAGCGCCATCCCTCTATGTGATTGCGGAGACGAAGGCGATTAAAACTAAGTTTTCCTACAATGTTCTCGGAACACATCACATAAACGTACCTGCAGGTAATCTTCATGTGCTTGGTCATCAGTTCCCAAGCAGCCTCCAACCCTCGTTAGCATCTATCCACACATCAACGTACAACCTACTGTACGAGTTCGTCGACATTGCCAACATCAAGATATAGTCCCCCGCACTGCTAATCTAATGCTCTTGGTACTTATAATGCCAGGAGAACAACAAAAGATCAGTTAAACGACTACACTCGCAGGTGCAACTCACCAGAATATTCAACCTGTAAACGTGTGTCACTATGCACCTCTTATGTATGTGACTGAATACAGGTGTACATACACGTGATATACAAATCTGGATCATTTAAACTCTTCTCCTGTTCTGCCTAAATGGTACTTATAGACCTGCGCAAATATTGAATTCTCTGTCCACAGCTTCTAAAACAATTCGTACGGGACACACAAAGAGCATTTTATCGTTAATGTAGATATACAGTCATCAATATAGACTGAATTGGGAGTATCCTATGTATGTACGAATGGCGATTTATCATTTCTTATTGTGCTACCAGTAGGATTTTTGTACTACTACTGTGTATCCTACGTAACATTTTTATATCGTTTATTCGTTTTAGTATACTCTCATCATAAAACTTGTTTTATGTCGAATTAGTCTTTTGTTAAGCCTATGTAACTTCGAATCAGGGTACAACTAAAATTATTGTCTACCATTAACTGTCAAACCAGTTGTGATATAACATTTCCTGTGTTGGTATGCCTGAACGGGTACGTCCCGTAACCCAATAAATTAAAAAATAAATAAAGTGTTTCGGGAAGCTATCCAAAGGAGTCTTGTTCACCACGACAACCCCCTGGATTATTCGACACAGACCACACGCGCATGGCAGGCATTTTCAGAATGACGACGTGATGACTTTCGAGGTGTAACGTTTACTGAACAGCCAGAATCCAGAGTTCTCCATGCAAGATCGCATTGAAAGGAGAAGATGTATCAAAGGGCAACTCCATTGCCAGGTTTCATATCTGCACTTAATTTTTTAGAAGTGGTAAGTAGAACTTCGTAATTACCTTCTGCCTCTATACGTAATATCTCTACCGAAGATGAAGAGATTCAATAATTGTATGAAGAGATAAAGAAATTATCAAGGGAAGCTAAGTTTTCGGTGCGTTGGTTCATAAGCGAAGGTAAAGCAGCAGGAAAAAAATGGACTGGGCAAATGGGTGCAAGGCGAACCGGTTTGGTAGAACTGTCCACGGAACACAGTGAAATCATTTCTGATATTTGATTAAAGAACAATGAAAGAAGGTTGTTGAGGCTAGAAGAGACCTGAAAACATCGAATGGTGTAAGCAAAATTATATAGTAGCAAAAAAATTATACAGAAACCAGATTTTAAACTGTAAAACGTTTGCAGCAGCAGATGCGGACCCTGACCATTATTTATAAGTTGTGAAACGCAAAATTAAAGCTAGATAAATGGCAAAATCTAAAACAATTAGAGGTTTCTGAGGGATTCCAAGGCAGTGTTAGGCAAGTGCCGACTGAGCCTTGCTGTGCTGGTACTGCGAACGGCTGAAAACAAGGGGAAACTACAGCCGTAATTTTTCCCGAGGGCATGCAGCTTTACTGTATGATTAAATGATGATGGCGTCCTCTTGGGTAAAAATATTCCGGAGGTAAAATAGTCCCCCATTCGGATCTCCGGGCGGGGACTACTCAGGAGGAGGTTGTTATCAGGAGAAAGAAAACTGACGTTCTACGGATCGGAGCGTTGAGTGTCAGATCCCTTTATAGGGCAGGTAAGTTAGAAAATTTAAAAAGGGAAATGGATAGGTTAAAGTTAGATATAGTGGGAAATAGTGAAGTTCGGTGGCAGGAGGAACAAGACTTTTGGTCAGGTGAATACAGGGTTATAAATACAAAATCAAATAGGGGTAATGCAGGAGTAGGTTTAATAATGAATAGGAAAATAGGAATGCGGGTAAGCTACTACAAACAGCATAGTGAACGCATTATTGTGGCCAAGATAGACTCGAAGCCCACGCCTACTACAGTAGTACAAGTTTATATGCCAACTAGCTCTGCAGATGACGAAGAAATTGAAGAAATGTATGATGAAATAAAAGAAATTATTAAGGTAGTGAAGGGAGACGAAAATATAACAGTCATGGGTGACTGGAATTCAAGAGTAGGAAAAGGGAGAGAAGGAAACATAGTAGGTGAATATGGATGGGGGCTAAGATAGAGGAAGCCGCCTGGTAGAATTTTGCGCAGAGCATAACTTCATCGTAGCTATCACTTGCTTTAAGAATCATGAAAGAAGCTTGTATACATAGAAGAACCCTGGAGATATTAAAAGGTCTCAGATAGATTATATAATGGTAAGACAGAGATTTAGGAACCATGTTTTAAATTGTAAGACATTTCCAGGGGCAGATGTGGACTCTGACCACAATCTATTGGTTATGACCTGTAGATTAAAACTGAAGAAACTGCAAAAAGGTGGGAATTTAAGGAGATGGGGCCTGGAGAAACTGAAAGAACCAGAGGTTGTACCTAGTTTCAGGGAGAGCGTAAAGGAACCATTGACAGGAATGGGGGAAAGAAATACAGTAGAAGAAGAATGGGTAGCTTTGAGGGACGAAGTAGTGAAGGCAGCAGAGGATCAAATAGGTAAAAAGACGAGGGCTAGTAGAAATCCTTGGGTAACAGAAGAAATATTGAATTTAATTGATGAAAGAAGAAAATATAAAAAGCATGTCAAAATGAATATAAACATCTCAAAAATGATATGGACAGGAAGTGCAAAATGGCTAAGCAGGGATGACTAGAGGACAAATGGAAGGATGTAGAGGCTTATCTCACTAGGGTTAAGATAGATACTCCCTACAGGAAAATTAAAGAGACCTTTGGAGAATGGAGAACCACTTGCATCAATATCAAGAACTTTGATGGAAACCCAATTCTAAGCAAAGAAGGGAAAGCAAAAAGGTGGAAGGAGTATATAGAGGGTCTATACAAGGGCGATGTACTTGAGGACAATATTATGGAAATGGAAGAGGATGTAGATGATGATGAAATGGGAGGTATGATACTGCGTGAAGAGCTAGACAGAGCACTGAAAGACCTGAGTGTGAGTGAGCAAGATGTATGAGACAGGTGAAATACCCTCAGACTTCAAGAAGAATATAATAATTCCAATCCCAAAGAAAGCAGGTGTTGACAGATGTGAAAATTACCGAACTATCAGTTTAATAAGTCACAGCTGCAAAATACTAACGCGAATTCTTTACAGACGAATGGAAAAATTAGTAGAAGCCGACCTCGGGGAAGATCAGTTTGGATTCCGTAGAAATGTTGGAACACGTGAGGGAATGCTGACCTCACGACTTATCTTAGAAGAAAGATTAAGGGAAGGCAAACCTACGTTTCTAGCATTTTTAGACTTAGAGAAAGCCTTTGACAATGTTGACTGGAATACTCTCTTTCAAATTCTGAAGGTGCCAGGGGTAAAATATAGGGAGCGAAAGGCCGTTTACAACTTGTACAGACACCAGATGGCAGTTATAAGAGTCGAGGGGAATGAAAGGGAAGCAGCGGTTAGGAAGGGAGTGAGACAGGGTTTTAGCCTGTCCCCGATGTTATTCACTCTGTACATTGAGCAAGCAATAAAGGAAACAAAAGAAAAGTTCAGAGAAGAAATAAAAACTTTGAGGTTCGCCAATGACATTGTAATTCTGTTAGAGACGGCAAAGGACTTGGAAGAGCAGTTGAACGGTATCTTGAAAGGAGGGTATAAGATGAACATCAAAAAAAGCAAAACGTTGATAATGGAATGTAGTCGAATTAAGTCGGGTGATGCTGAGGGAATTAGATTAGGAAATGCGACACTTAAAGTGGTAAAGGAGTTTTGTTATTTGGGGAGCAAAATAACTGATGATGGTCGAAGCAGAGAGTATATAAAATGTAGACTGGCAATGGCAAGGAAAGCGTTTCTGAAGAAGAGAAATTTGTTAACATCGAGTATAGTTTTCAGTGTCAGCAAGTCGTTTCTGAAAGTATTTGTATGGAGTGTAGCCATGTATGGAAGTGAAACGTGAACGATAAATAACTTAGACAAGAAGAGAATAGAGGCTTTCGAAATGTGGTGCTACAGAAGAATGCTGAAGATTAGATGGGTAGATACATAACTAATGAGGAGGTATTGAATAAAATTGGGGAGAAGAGGAGCTTGTGGCACAACTTGACTAGAAGAAGGGACGGTTGGTACGACATTTTCTGAGACATCGAGGGTTCACCAATTTGGTATTGGAGGGCAGCGTGGAGGGTAAAACTCGTAGAGGGAGACCAAGAGATGAATACACTAAGCAGATTAAGAAGGATGTAGGTTGCAGTAGGTACTGGGATATGAAGGAGCTTGCACAGTATAGAGTAGCATGGAGAGCTGCATCAAACCAGTTTCAGGACTGAAGACCACAACAACAACAACTTGCTTCGATTATCAGCCGCAACGTCAGAGCTGCCGCTCTGGTGCCCTTACCTTTTCTAAAGCCAAACTGATCGTCATCTAACATGTCGTTTCTTCTTTTCCATTTTTCTGTATATTATTCTTGTCGGCAACTTGGATGCAAGAGCTGTTAAGCTAATTGTGAGGTAATCTTCGCACTTGTCAGCACTTGCAGTCTTCGGAACTGTGTCGCTGATACTTTCCCCAAAGTCAGGTGGTATGTCACGAGACTCATACATTCTACACACCAACGTGAGTAGTCGATTTGTTGCCACTTCTCACAATGATTTTAGAAATTTTGATGGAATGTTACTATCCCTTCTGCCTTATTTGATCTTAAGTTCTCCAAAGCTTTCTTAAATTCTGGTTCTAATACTGGACCCATCTCTCTTCTAAATCGACGCCTTTTTCTGCTTCTACCACATCAGACAGATCTTCTCCCTCATTGAGGCCTTCAATTTAAGGGCTACAATTAAACATATATAACACGAACAGAAAAATTATATTTTACTTTAATCAAAGTATCCTACCTTGGAATTAATGATTATCTCACAAACTCAAGGCGAGCGGTCAATGAATTTTTGTAGGTATTGTGAGTCTATACGATACCACACACCGGATACAGCTGTCCATTTCATCCCAAACCATTTCAATAGGATTTCAATCGTGTCTTTCACTACCATATATATTTTCGTTGAGGCCTCATATCTCTTAGATCGCTGAAGGATATTTTGGCTCATTATTCTATTTTAAAGTGAACGCTTTCCACATAGTGAAGTATGATACAGAAGCGTGAGGCAGTAGTGCTTCTGGTCAAATACAGCCTTCTATTTTCACAATGTCGCCAGCTCGATCTCCAGCAAAACACCTCCAAGCGATACTTCAGCCGCCACAGTGTTTAACTGTAGGTGGAATGCACTGCTGGGCCACCCTTTCTCCCTGAGCTCGACGAACTAACGGTTTCCTTCTGGTACTACAAATCTCGAATTTAGATTTACCTGTAAGTGACACTTCCTTACACTCTGCATATGTCCATCTACTGTGTTTCCTACCCCGTTAGAGTCTCTTCTTTTTATTTGTGGGGTTCAGATGGGGTCCTCTCAAGCCAGCATCAGCCAGTCTCTCTTTTACTGTTGCAAAAGGTATGTTTTTCTTGCTCATTTCTATCATTTCTGCGAGAATGTGTACAGTTCTGATGAATTTTCCATCTCTTAATTGTCGTTATAAGTCCTTATTGCTACTTCTTGTCACTTGCAGCGAAGGATGCGTTGCATTGCTTGTCTGAGAGCAACAATTGCAGCACGTTCGTTTACGGTGTAACCTCCCCACCGTAATTTTAAAAGAAAATGACAATACTTAATAGAAATGGGAGCCAAACGTAACCTCCCTGCAATTAAATTTAATGACAATAAAAGTGAGAATCGCAATCTGACTCAAATATAAATTCTTCATCAAAAAATTAAAGTTCATTCAGTGATAAGAAAATTCAATTAAACCGAAACATCGGTCTTTGGCCCTGTGTAAATCAATCAGAATTAAAGTCTTACCTCAGAATAACTGGATGTCAAATTTCTGCTCTTATCTTTGCGCACGGCTTGGAGGAACTGCATTGCAAATAATAATATTCCTTTTTTCTGTAATTTTACTGAAAATTTTCTTTAAAAGAAGTGGAATGAAATGGGAAGTGCAACGAAATCTTTAGTTCAATAAAAAATAAAATTTTTGAAAAAATGCTTTTGAAATTAAAAATTATTATTGGGGCACTTGTTGGAGAATAATTACAATAAATAAATTTTTACATTATCTAATGATTATATTAATTAACAGTATACCTCATTCAGCATCTTGACCAGTGTTGCCGACCGCCTACATCACACAACCGCACTGGGCTGCTACTACTGACCGACCGCTCTGCATGACGAATACTGACTGAGTACTGCCCTCAACTAAACCGAGCTACAGACTCGCAACGACTAACTCACAGACTGAGTACTGCTCTGCATAGCGACAACTAGCGAACTGCTCGCAACACTCGCGCGGTCAAGCACAGACTCTCTGGTCACAGATGCTACAATGCCTCGCCATCGCTGCTATGTTACATACGTGTTTCATAACCCTCCACTGGGGGGGCAAAAATTTGGCAGCGATGGTGAGTCATTTGGACTTGCCAAGCGCGGCAAAATTTTTCTTTAATTAACAAAATCCTACAACTTACAGAATATTTAAATGTTGTGCACACGCACTAAGTACAAAATATATCAGACAAAGACAAAATGTGAATACAAAACATAGTAGCAAATCAGAAAAATGTATATACAAATTTTTTTACAGATAACAAAGTGCACAGGCACTGAAAAAATTCTTTAGCATATTCAGAACAAATAAACAGACTGGCAAAATATTATGTTGACAAGTGACATGAGTGCACATGCACTGTAGTTCAGAAAATAAAAAAATGTATATACAATATAAAAGACAAGAGTGTACATATACTGTACTTCAGAACAAATCGAAAAATGTCTTTAGCATTTTCGCAATAAATAAACATAATGGCAAGAAAATTATGTCCAAAGTGCACATGCACTGAAAAATGTCTTTAGCATTTTCACAACAAATAAACATAATGGCAAACATCATGTCGACCAGTGACATAAGTGTACTCGCACTGGAGTTCAGCGAATCGAAAAAAATGTATAACCTACGAACAGAAATGATGTTACCAAAAAAATGATTTTCATTATGTGACAAGAATTAGGACAGGAAAGCGAAGGATTGCATCATGGTTGTAGCACTTTAGATTGCACACAGCTGTTCTGAAAGTCCATATCTTTCCACAGAAGTACAACACCAAGTGACACAACTTGAAGTTCTTTTCCCATCGGAATTTATCAGTGTAGCCAAGACACTGAACTGTCGTAGTAATGTTCCATGTTTTCATTTTGGCAATACATTAGGTACACCAAACAGTGGGACCATAATAACGTCTTCATTGCTCACAGTGGTGGACAGCATGTCGTGTCAACACCACGCTCTTACAAGGCACACCAACGTAGAATTAGTGCAAAACCAAAGATAGTGCTCCATGATCACTAGGATAAACAGGACAAATGGACATTGCAGTAATTCAGGGTAGTTAGCTTATGAGGTGAAGGACATCAAGTCACATAATATTGACAATTACAGTCTTCATGAGTAGTTTGTGGCATTCATAGCCTAGTTATTGAACATTTCTGTACCAAGTATGTAGTAGTACAGAAAAATGTTCATTAATTGTTTTACATAGAATCAGTAGCCTTCTTTTCCTGGATACAAAGCATTATGAAATAATCGCATTCTTTTCAGTTACAGAGTATAATTAAGAATCATTAACCTTCTCCTAATTACAGTTAATTAATCATTTGTCATTCCAATAATAATCATTAGCCTTTTCCTAATTACAGTTAATTAATCATTTGTCGTTAATTAATCATTTGTCTAATTACAGTTAATTAATCATTTGTCGTTAATTAATCATTTGTCATTCCAAAAGTAAGAATCATTAGTCTTCTCCTAATTACAAAGCATTATTAAACAGTCACATTCCTTTCTGGTTACAAAGTATCAACATTGGAAACAAGAGCTAATCAATGGCATAATTAATAACAATTCGTGGAGTGACATTAATTATTGGCACTCAGTGGCCAGCAAGTACTGAATATAATAAAACATAGTTCATCATTCAATATTATTCAGATCATTACGAAGTCATTATTAAAAATCAGTTAATTAGTCATAGCATTAATAATCGTGGGCATTATAAGTAGTCTCATTACAATAAACAGTGTTTCTCATTCAGTAGTATTCAGATCATTACAAAGTCATTATTAAAATCAGTAAATTACAGTCATAGCATTAATAATCATGGGCATTATAAGTAGTCTCATTACAATAAACAGTGTTTCTCCTTCAGTAGTAATCAGATCATTACAAAGTCATTATTAAAATCAGTTAATTACAGTCAAATCATTAATAATCACAGGCATTATAAGTAGTCTCATTACAATAAACAGTGGCAGTTATTAGCTAGTGACAAAGCATTATCTTAAATATATACTTTTTTTTTTGTCTCATTAAGACGTCATTACTCAAGTGACATACTATTCAGAGCTAATCCGTATTATTCAGAATTTTCTCAAACTGGTATCACTATTTGGGACTGTTAATACATTTTTTTTTTGTTAGCAATGCATTGCGTTGGGATCGATAATTAATTGCTGAGGCATAACACTTTTTGCTTTTGACCTATTGCTGCAAATGAGGATAGTAACGTCATTCGTCATGAGTCAGCTGTAGCAAGATTATGTAACAAGGCAGTACATGTGATCACATTTATAAATGATAAACACAAATGGGTAAAATACAAAAAAAATGCAAGTACTAGAACAGGTATAATAAGTAACAGGTTTAGTAAGTATCATGAAAAACTTCTCCTGGAAAAATTACAAAATGGATTATTAACCTGAAAGAAGAAACGCACACTATGCTGAAAAGTAGTGAACTTCGAATTAACAGGTAGTGAAATGTGTATAAAAATGTGTTCCATAGCTGTCCTTTCCAAAACTTTCCGTCATCCTACTATGCAATATAACACCTGCTGTCAAAGCAAACTGCAACAAATACTTAAATAACTACATAACATAAATACATAACTTCAACATTATCCTCATCTGTAAAGAAAACTTCATTATCCATATCATCATAACTTCACTATTATCATCATCTGTAAAGAAAAACTTCATTATTCATAATACCATTTCCTTCATCATTATTCATCAGTATTCATTATCATCTGCAAAAAATCACTTCCTTACTCATTATACAACTATTCCTTATCTCTAGCATATTTCATCACTAAAACTAAGATGTGTAGTTCAGTCTGACAGCCTGCATCAATCACCTTGTATTCTGAAAGAAAAAATTAGTTAAGACTGCTATTCTACGATGAGTATAGTATATTCTTGTTAATGCCTGCCAATCCTGATCCATTTACTCTTCCTCATAAAGTTATTGCATCTTCTTTCGTTTATTCCGTAGGTGAAATTCCCATTTCTGTTGAATTTATTTCTTACACGCATCATTTTTTTCTGAAATTGATGAACAAAGATTAATGTCTTACATTTAAATCATATACCCATTAAATAATGACTGGTTTATGGTAACATAATTAACCGTACAGCATAACATGACAGAAAACGTAATATGTCAAAGGCATTGACAGTGTTCAGAGGCAAAATGTACAGATAATATTACAATGCAGCAGCAAAAAAAAGTAAAACAGTCACGATGTTGAGATGTCATAAGGCAAAAAAAATGTCAAAGTCGACTGGTGTGTGTTATATCTTAACTATTTCACAATACATACAAACAAAACTGGAGTACAATCATATACACAAAAAAGTGGAAAATGTGCACGGTCTGATGTGTAACGACAAGAAAAGCGACCTGCTAACCTTACCTTGCCGGGCACTTGCCAAGAAAAAATACGATAATCATCAGTAATTAGTCAGGTGAATTAATTGCATTAGTAAATGACATCATAGAGTGTTGAATCATACAGTGGTTTCACTCAATAAACGGTTTAATGTTTGAGATATGGTGATTGCCTTTCGATTTTCTAGTTCTCAAAGTTTCGACGTGTACAACATTGGGGTGAGGGATGCTGCGAATCCGATACGGACCTGCGTATAGAAGTTCAAATTTACTGCACTTACCTTTTAATTTGCTGGATAAATAGTGTGTACGTACTAATATCTTCTGTCCAACGTGAAAGTCGCGGCGTGTACAAACCTGTTTTTGCTGTCTTCTCCGGCGCTCTGCGGCACATTTGATGTTGTTCAGCGCAATGTCAATTATTTCGTGGTGTCGTAGGCGACGACTTTTGGGGAATTTTACTAATTCTTTAATTTTGTTTGGTGATTCAACGTTTTTTAGTATAACAGTCGGAGATAGCATAGTGGATTCATTTGGGATGGAATTAATTACCTCTTGGAATGAGAGTATGTGTGTATCCCAATCAATATGTCTTTTGTGGCAGTATATTCGGCACAGCTTACCAATTTCTTTCATTAACCGTTCACAAGGGTTCGAAGAAGCATGGTACTTGGATATATAGATCGGAGAAATGTTTCTAGCTCGTAACATGCGTGTCCATACGCTACTACGAAATTGTGATCCATTATCAGAAATTACTTTCATTACATGCCCTACATGAGATAGAAAATGTTTTACAAATGCTTTCGAAACAGTTTTGGCAGTAGCTTTGCGTAACGGAGTGAAAGTAACAAATTTTGAAGTGAGCTCAACAGCGACAAAGATGTAGCAAAAACCTCTGTTAGTTCTCGGAATCGGACCAAAAATGTCTACTGCGGCCATGTGTCTTAATTTAACAGGTATAATGGGATATAAAGGAGGAATATGTGAAGTGGTGTCTGATTTAGCTTTCTGGCAAATTTTACAAGACGCTAAAACTCGTCGTATACGTTTTTCCATGTTAGTAAAATAACAGTTCTGTCTCAGTATAAGAAAACATTTTCGTGCTCCGTAATGTGCGTAGCTTAAATGAGTGTACCAAATTAATTTGTTGACCAGTTCGTCAGGAATGCATAATAACCAATTGTTGCTGTCAGGATGAGAGCGGCGAAACAGAACGTCATTGCGTACAGTGTAGTGGTTCCTAATCGTAACATTATTCTTATCTAGCCAAAGCTGTTTAATTTCTTTCCACACGTTGTCTTTATTTTGTTCTTGTGCTATGTCCTGTAATGACGATGAAATAAAATTTTCAAATGCAACTTGCTGAATGTACATGACACTGAAATTTGTTTTGCAGAAGTTGGTTGCTACGTCTTGCTGATTGTTGCCGAGAGAACGCGATAGTGCGTCTGCTATTACATTTTGCGTGCCGGGAATGTGAACTATTGTAAAATTAAATTCCTGTAAATACAGTTTCCATCTGCTTAATCTGTCGTGAGTAAATTTAGCTGAAAGTAAAAATTGTATCGCTCTGTGATCTGTGTAAACAGTGGTATGTCTGCCATAAAGAAAGTGCCTAAATCTCGTGAAAGCCCATACAACACATAATGTTTCCAATTCTGTAACAGAATAATTTCGTTCAGCAGGTGACAAAATGCGACTTGCAAATGCAATGTTTTTAATTACTATAGAACCATCTTCTTCTATTTCCTGGAAAATGTGTACGCCTAAAGCGGTGTTGGAACTGTCGGTAGCAATGGAAAAATTTCTGGTAAGATCTGGGTGCGATAATAGTGGTGCATTCAACAAAGCATGTTTCAGGTTCATGAATTCAGAGTGTGCTTGCTTATCCCATGACCAAATAGTGTTTTTACCTGTTAATTGGCATAGTCTAGGCGTGTCTAAAGCAGAATGGTGAATAAATTTACGAAAAAAGTTAATTAAGCCCAAAAAACTGCGTAATTGCTTCTTCGTCGTAGGAACGGTAATGTCACGTAGAGCTTGAAGTTTTTCCGGATCAGGTGCAATGCTTTCTGCTGAAATTACGTGTCCAAGAAATTTTATGGAAGTTTTGCCAAAGTGCGATTTACTAAGATTAACTGTAAGTCCTTGTGCATGAAAAGTTTGTAACAGTTGTTCAAGAATCAGATTGTGTTCGGACCAGTTAGCTTCTGCGATAAGAATATCGTCTACGTACGTTGTAATTCTGTCCTTAATGCAAACGTGTGTCGGATGGCGTCAAAATTAATAACATTTTCGTGAACAAGAATCTGCGTGCCTAAATTATTGCTTACGTTATTGGAATATGCAATATGTACTGTGTCTGGTCAAATTCTATCGTACGTGCTGTTATTTACGGGAGAATGTTGTGGCATATCCACTATGTGAACTGCTTTGTTATTTCTTACTGACGTGTTACGCTATGGATGACACCTATTGTCTGTTTCATTCATGATTATTTGTTGTTGCTGATGTTGTTGCTGCTCATAAGATCGACTGTTATTAAATGTACGCCGAGAATTCTGCTCATTATTTTTACGTCTGTCGTGATAGTCATTCCTATACGGTGTATTACGATAGCAATTGAAATACTGTCTTCTTTGTACGTAGTTGTTTCCTTGCTGCCGTACGTTACTATTTGTTGGATCTTGGACTATATGCGCACGCGGCGGAACATTAAAGCCTGGTTGACCTTGTGCATTCCATTGTTGGTTAGGTATGCTAAGCAGTTGACTTTCATGCTATTGTGGTGGAAAACGTCTATTGTTACCAAAAATGCGTTTGCTGTTAATTTTACACATACTGATGATTGCGATTTTATCCGTTATTAAAATTACGCTGGTTCTGGAGTGCCTACTGAAAATTGTCACATTCGGTAAAAGTTTGTCACATCGGGTTTTCATTACAAATTCTTAATCCTAGGTAGAGCAATAGTTGAAGAGCAGTTTTGATAGATATAAAGGATAGTAGAAGAAAAGGCAGCAGTGGAGAAAACTAAAGATGAAATAGCACTACTACAGCTCGGGGCCCTATGCTCGCTACGGCACATATTCATTAAAGCGTAATGAATCCCCTGAGGTCTATTACGTACTGCAAATAAATTTTAGCTTTTGCGTTGCAGGCAATTGCGGTAAAAATTCAAAAGCAAATAGTTGTATCCATGTTAATTCAAGTTTCCTCATTACAGGCAATGCTGATGAAAATACTATAGCTAATTGTCGCCTCAGGTTCAAAGCTAGTTTCTTCATTACAGGTAATAGCGGTGAAAATACAAAAACAAATTGTCGTATACAGCTCAAAGCGTGTACCTGTGTTCTGTCATTATTAAACTCTTTACATTTTCTGGCGGATAAAAATTGCTCGTAATCTACGTTCTCGTCATTGAATTTGAAAACACGTTCAGGTTTGTGTGTGAATCTGTTCGTCTGTGTCATTTCGTATTTCAAGTTGCATAGCTTTTCAGTTTTTAAGTCACGTGGCTTTTCGGATTTTACGTCTCGTAGTCTCTGTAAATTGTTCACATTATACACGCTGCGTGAGTCAGACACATGTTCATAAAGTGGCGTCTGTTGTGGCATGTTATTAACTGAAATGTTTTTCATCTCTGTTACTTCTTGTTGTAAATTTGATAACTTCCTACGTAACGTGTTGTTAGATGAATCGATCTCATTAATTGTCTGCTGTAAATTTTGAAATTCAGGTGTTTGGTTAAATGAAACCGGTGCAGTATCATCTGATTTATTGTCATTAGTATTTTCGATAACATCAATACGACTGGCCAATTCATCACATTTTTCAGTCAGTATTTTAACCTGATCATCGGTTTTAGAATCAGACGCATTAATCTGTTTTTGCAACTTGCGCGTAGTTTCGCTCAGTTTTTTAACATCAGCTTTGATAACATCACAATCCTGTGTTAGATCTAATTGTTCGAATCTATCTGTCACTGTTTGAATATTTACTGTGTGTGTATCTGTTTTTGATTTAAGGTCAGAAATTTCATCCCGTAATTCCGCGTTCAATTGTTCTATGGTATTAATTTTGTCGGACACTGTAGTAATATTATTGTCTACATACGTCTTCGCTTTCGCGAATATTTTACGTTTGTCCTCTTGTCTTTGTGCAGTGATTGTTTCCATGACTTGTCGTTTTACTTTGTTTTGATCCTGAATAAATCTGCGGAAACGCGTATCACTGTTCTGTATGTGCTGATTAAAGCGCTCGTTAATCTGAGTGTTCTGCTGTTCGAATTTCGCGTCTATCTTTGCGTCCATTGTGCGCGAAAGTTCTACCGTTATTGCTTTAAACTCGTCCCGTAATTGTGTAGCTTTTTCAGAGCATTGTTTCGCGACTCCGCTAATTTCGTCTCTGAGTGTTTCTGTTGCGGCTGTTTGCATTTCCCTTAATTCTTGCGCAACAGACTTAATTTCTTCGCTATTTTTTTGTGAACAAGCCTCAATTTCCACGCGCAACTGTTCCTTAGTGTCATGACACTGCGCGGCAACAGCTCTAATTTGTTCACTAAGCTGTCTAGAATTGTCGTCTAATTTTTCATTTAGCTGTTTGTTATCTTCCCTAAGTTGTCTAAAATCTTCACTTTGTTTGTCTAATTTTTCGTTCTGTTGTTTGAAATTGTTGTCTATTTTCTCACTCTGTTGTTTGATATCTACACCAATATCGTTCTTAAATTGTAACATTATTGCCATAAATTGATTCAAATCAAATGTAGCATTACCTACTCCATTATCTGTGCTGTTTGATTGTGTACCTGGAATTGTCGCGCTTTGTGTGACCATTTGGTCATTCTGCAATTTACAAAAAGGATTATCAGTCGGACCTACACTGTCACTCACTATTTCGGAATTAAATAAATCCGTCGTACTTTGTGTACCCTGTTCATTTTCATTACACAAATTTGTCTGTACGTTACTTGAGTTTTCCAAATCGGGTGTGTTAAGCTGGGTAGCGCTCATTACAATGGAGCGTCCCGCGTCATCAATTGTCGTCAAATTAACAGAAGAGACAATTGAGTTCGTTTGTTCATCATTAAGATAAAAGTCATCATTAATGGTTGTAATGCACTGATTGTTAGTGAACGCAGGATTGTCATCATCACACTGCGTGTCATAATTACTATCGGTCACGCTGTTTAAGTCGGTAATTTCATTCAAAATACCTCGCGATACACTATTCACAGTCTTTCGCGGCATTTTTACAATAGTCACAATTTTTCAGAAAATAAATAAGCACAATGCAAAAGCAACACACAAATACAACAAAGCAACAAATTGCCGTTGACCTGTAGAAAGAAAGTCACAATATTATTAAAAGCGTTGCGCTAAATCCTAATTATATCTAAGCAAATAAGAGCAGATATGTGACTGTTGTTCAAAAGACTCTCAACGAAATTCGATCCTGGACTGGGTGTCGCCAAGTGTAACCTCCCCACCGTAATTTTAAAAGAAAATGACAATACTTAATAGAAATGGGAGCCAAACGTAACCTCCCTGCAATTAAATTTAATGACAATAAAAGTGAGAATCGCAATCTGACTCAAATATAAATTCTTCATCAAAAAATTAAAGTTCATTCAGTGATAAGAAAATTCAATTAAACCGAAACATCGGTCTTTGGCCCTGTGTAAATCAATCAGAATTAAAGTCTTACCTCAGAATAACTGGATGTCAAATTTCTGCTCTTATCTTTGCGCACGGCTTGGAGGAACTGCATTGCAAATAATAATATTCCTTTTTTCTGTAATTTTACTGAAAATTTTCTTTAAAAGAAGTGGAATGAAATGGGAAGTGCAACGAAATCTTTAGTTCAATAAAAAATAAAATTTTTGAAAAAATGCTTTTGAAATTAAAAATTATTATTGGGGCACTTGTTGGAGAATAATTACAATAAATAAATTTTTACATTATCTAATGATTATATTAATTAACAGTATACCTCATTCAGCATCTTGACCAGTGTTGCCGACCGCCTACATCACACAACCGCACTGGGCTGCTACTACTGACCGACCGCTCTGCATGACGAATACTGACTGAGTACTGCCCTCAACTAAACCGAGCTACAGACTCGCAACGACTAACTCACAGACTGAGTACTGCTCTGCATAGCGACAACTAGCGAACTGCTCGCAACACTCGCGCGGTCAAGCGCAGACTCTCTGGTCACAGATGCTACAATGCCTCGCCATCGCTGCTATGTTACATACGTGTTTCAACGGATATCTCCTCTCTTGGAACCATAATAAGCATTTGCTCACTGACAACCGTCATTAAGGAACTGAAGTGCAAGAACCGTACCGTATGTATGATACCACTGGCTGAAGTGCACTGCGGACTTTGTACATACAAAACACACTTCTAGATAATACTGCATGTAGATGAAAACAAAACGTATAAACCTGCCATGTTTACCATTGCGTACTATTGCTTTGCTTACTCAACCGTAGCCATAGTGTTATATCGTATCAAGAGGTAATTATTTGCCAGTTATTACGTTTATTGTGATTAATTAGTAGTAGTGTATATGAGATCGCACAAACTCAGACAGACACGTTCCATTTGGTCCCACTTCCCAAGATCCATCCACGAATGGAATTGAAAGCAACCCTCTGCCACTCACTTCACAGTGATCCGCAGACTATAGATGTATATGTTGGTTCCAGAGTTATGCTTGACACCGAAGTTCCTACACCACCCCGCATGCGTGTAGAGTCACGTTAATTGTCACAATAGAGAAGATATTCTGCAAATGCGGCAGCCATCTTTAAAGAACGTAATTCGTACTTTGTAACTTACTGTATTATCAAAAATTCAAACATTTAATTGCCTTTTACAGCCTGCTAAGATATGAAAAATTAAAACTGCATTTCACCCAGATATCACAGGAAATTACTATATTATCAGTATTGCCCCAGAATACTGAACAATTACATCTCAGCTAATCTTGATTGGAGAATTAATGATACGTGACGGTAGCTACTTACGTGTTTAGGTACTTGTGAGCAATAAGTGATATGAAGTGAAGTGGATACCATAAAGTGGAATGACGCAAAACGGTAATTGCAGTTGGAGTGCTATAAGCGCCGGACGTTGAGTTAAAAAATATTCCAAACCACTTGAGAACTTTGTAAGTACTAGTGATGTGATCAATACCAAATATGTCTTTGGTGCAGGAAGCCCATGCCGAAATACACTGATACATTTTTTTAAAATATTTTGAACACGTGGTTGTTCTATGGAAGTGCTGAGAATGATAAGCATCCAAAACACGACACAGGCTTGAAAAAAAATCATGATGTACTACGCACATAGGACCACAAAATGGTTCAAATGGCTCTGTGTACTATGGGACTTAACGTCTGAAGCCATCAGTCCCCTAGATCTTAGAACTAGTTAAACCTAACTAACCTAAGGACATCACACACATCCATGCCCGAGGCAGGACTCGAACCAGCGACCGCAGCGGTCCCGCGGTTCCACACTGAAGCGCCTAGAACCGCTCGGCCACGCCGGCCGGCCAATAGGACCACGATGACAGTACTGTGTTACCTACAGAGCGTGAGGAACCAAGTATTGCATTGTGTTTCTCACGTCCCACATGAACAAAAAAATGGTTCAAATGGCTGTGAGCACTATGGGACTTAACTTCTGAGGTCATCAGTCCCCTAGAACTCAGAACTACTTAAACCTTACTAACTAAGGACATCACACACATCCATGCCCGAGGCAGGATTCGAACCTGCGTCCGTAGCGGCCGCGCGGTTCCAGACTGAAGCGCCTAGGACCGCTCGGGCACCCCGTGTACTTTACATATATTGTTTGTGTAATATACGATAGATCTACAGAAATTGATTATCTCCTTCGATCCTCGACAATTATACAGTACGTTTACATTTTGTAAATTTAATTTCGAAGAATACCTCACATATGGAAGCACATTCAGTTATATACATGTATTCACATTGTTTCTACAAAGTAGCAAAACTATTTCGAAGTCATTTTCACTTATTTTTAAAGATTAAAAGAATTTTTATCTCCTGTTCTACCTGGAGACAGTGCTCGGCGACTTAACTTCCGTTAATAAACATTCGAATACACTAATCTTTTTTTTCATTCCCATTAATCTTATTCTCTGACTGTGGTGTGCGTACTGTAAGACCTTCGGTACACACACCATCAGATTATTTGACTGGTCGCTCAAACGAAGTAGGCGAGTGTCAGCAATATGTCTCGTGGTCTTATCGTGGCGTGTTTATCTTCTGCCGTTAGGTCAGACGATAGAAATGCCACTTGCAGGCTTAGAGTAGCAGATTGACGGTGACCAACTTTAAACAGAACTGGATTAATTTTCACACACATTTTTTAAAATAATAAAAATCATATATATTACGTAACTTGATTCTGGATGCTGTTTACAATTGACAATCTGAAGTTCCTTTCGTCTTGGTACGTTAATCTTATTCTAACATATCTCTGATACTTGACAAAGTGTCTCTTCATATATCTTCATGGGCCGGCCGCAGTGGTCTCGCGGTTCTAGGCGCGCATTCCGGAACCGTGCGACTGCTACGGTCGCAGGTTCGAATCCTGCCTCGGGCATGGATGTGTGTGATGTCCTTAGGTTAGTTAGGTTTAAGTAGTTCTAAGTTCTAGGGGACTGATGACCACAGCAGTTGAGTCACATAGTGCTCAGAGCCATTTGAACCATATCTTCATGGCTATGTACAGGAATATGGTAATCTTATTAGGTGCAGACTGAAACTTTATCACATACTAATGTAGACTAATGCAGACTGATGCAGACTGACTAATCGGAGGTCTGTACACTCGTTATAATACCTCGTGCGTTCAGGTATTGAAAGGTGGCTACACTGAGCCACTGCGCCAGAGATTGCGCCAAAGAGTATTATTAAGCCGCCTCCACAGTGCTTGGGCAGACCTCGTGGTAGTCAGTGCCTGTCGAGGTCTCGTGGTAGTCAGTGCTTGTTAAGAACTCGTAGTAGAGAGTGTTTGTTGAGATGTGCTAGTAGGAAGTGCTTGCTGAGATGTGATACTGAAGAGTCTTGTTGAGATGTGGTAGTAGAGAGTCGGTGTGGAGATATATTGTAAGGATTAGAATGATTTTCATCAATATAAATGAGGTAACAAACTCCGTTTCCTTTTTTTTTTTTCATTATTTCAATGTCCTGAATAATGCGTCATTACAGGTTCAGTCAACAAAGCATCTGGCTTGTGTTCTTGTATTAGAGTGTAATTCTGGTTTTCTTACGCAATTATAGTATTTCTATTTTTTAATTACTTCAGTATAAATGGTATTTAAAATTTCTTGTCTTGTTGAAGAAGAACCGTGCCAGATTTGTACGTTGAGTCACATTCCCACACACAGAACAATTACGCTTGTGCTTTGGTTTAGTAGGTTTTATAGTTGCTGGGGACTTAATTAATTAACTGTGTTAACGAAAATTTTCTTTCATTGTTTGTTGTTATTCTATGCAGTCAGATTGCGTAATAATACTAGTCAGGGCCCACCGTTTACGAGACACAGCGTAATCGGACATAACAGCTACCAAAAATATTTTCAAACTATTTAATTAAGCCCACATGCACGTGGCGACCGCTGCTTCGGATCGTCCCTTGGAATTCTTCTGATTGTAAAAATAGTAGACAGTACTATTGTTGTAGTAATTTGAGTTTAGTAATTGTAGTCTGTATTGCATGTGTAGATTTGGTAATTGGCATTCTTCTAATGGTATTTTTCAAAATTTAATTTTTATTGCCTTGTATACGCGTTTGACAATTTAGTGCAATTATTTCAATTGCTCGATTGATCGTGTTTGAGGGAGACATTTCATGTAAATGGTATTGTTGGAGATAAGGAGGCATTGTGTGTAATTTTCGCACAGTGACGAGTCTTGTATATTTTGTAAATGATTACGCGATCAATGAAAAAGGCAAAAATGATGAATAGTGAGAATAACGAAATTGTTGACATGGCGAACTCGCCAACACAGGACAACAGTATGATGAATAATGGAGTTGAAAACAATTTAATAAGTCGGGAAGACAGTCCGGAACCATTTCAAAATTTTTCTCAATTAGAAAATTCACAGAATACGAGATTAACGATAGAAGATTCTGAAATAGTACCGAACACAGATAGCTTTACAGCTATGACGAAGGAAACTGGTTTTGCGGGAAATGTTCGGGGCGAAAAGAATTTTGAACCATTTAATATGGAGCAGTTGATGGGTGCAATATTAAATTTGGGATCTGAATTAAAAACAATGGAAACACGGTTTGGATCTGAATTAAAAACAGAGATGGGAACTTTACGATCTGAATTAAAAACTGATATGGGAACAATGGAAACACGGTTTGGATCTGAATTAAAAACAGAGATAGGAACTTTGGAAACACGGTTAGATTCACGAATAGGGACATGTTTCAAAAATATGAAAGATGAATTAAAGAAAGAAATCAGAGAAGAAGTACAACCGATTTTGAATGCTCACAATAATAGATTAATTGCAGTAGAGATTAGACAAAGGGAACAGGATAGAGAACAGGAAGAAAGAGATCGCGTGATAGTACAGAAATTTTCAGAGTTAAATTTACAACGTGCAAAAGATAAGGAAGAAATATTTGAGAGAATCGAGGAATCCGTACCAAATGGCAGATTAAATATCCTAACACAACAGTATGAACAGTTAACTACTAAATGTGTTAATACTGAAACCCGAGTCGCGACACTTACGGAAGACGTAAATAAACAGAGAAAAAAAATAGGTGATTTAGCGGAAAGAGTTGAGGAGATATCAGATAAATTGACAAATCTTAGTTTACATGGGGACAGAGATTCGGATGATACAGCTCCATTACCATTCGCAGAAACCGAAGAGTACCAGAACGTAAATAAACATGTTGAAAATCAGGGAAAATTTAATGAACGCGTTAAAAGGGAAGTTGAGGCATTACGAAAGCAAGTCAAACAGATCGAAGGCGAAATTGTAGGAAAAGACAGCAAAAGAAATTTGGAATCACAGATAGCAGAGGGGTTTGAAGAAAATAATTTGTTTCATTTACGGGATGCGACAAGAGAGCGCCAGGCGCGCGAACTTGACAATAATCGTCATTGGGACTGGGACAGACGCGGTAGGTCTTTGTCGCCACGAGGCGAAAACTTTGACTATAAACACTTTTTGACTGTTCAGAAATTTAAGATCTTCCCATCAATTTATGTACGCACTTCCACGAAATTGGCCACTAAGTCACAAACTGGAATTTATGTGTGGATATCTAGAAAACGAACCGGCGACGCGGATGCGCGCACTCATTAGAGATTGTAATAATCTAAATGATTTTTATCATGCATTTCTATCGGCATATTGGTCCGAAAACACGCAAGACAGAGTCAAACATAGTCTGATTATGCAGTGTAATTTTAAACAGTCTGAGTTACGAACGCCGACACAATACTTTGAAGACATGATTCGAAAGAATCAGTTCCTTTCCAACCCTTAGAGCCTGACTGAATTAATCCGCATTTGTTTGACTAAGCTGCCACAATCCATAAGACAAATTGCTCTAGCTGGAAGATGTAAAGACGACATTGAGACTTTTAAGACTTTGTTGCAAGAACTTGAGTACGACAACGACGACGGGACTTCTTGTAACTTTTTCAGTAACAGTAACTACAATAGATTTTCAGAGAAAAGGGATAGTGATCGGAACGGGCGTTATGTGGGTAATTTTGAGAATGACAGACGTAACAGACAGGACAATAGATACCAGCCTTATGACAATAACAGACGTTCTAACAGAAATTACACAGACAATTATAACAACGGTAATTCGTACCGGAATGATCAATCATATGGAAACAGTAATCGGTATCATCAAGACAGAAATTATTCCTACAGTAATAGAAATTCTTACTACAGAAATAATCAGGGTAGTAGATACAACAATAATTTCAGAAGTGACAGTCGAAATTATACAAGAAGTAGTTACGCAGACAGACAGGAAAACAGAAATTTTAATAACAGACACAACCAAGAATTTGCATCTAACCGACAGGAGGGACCTAATTGGCATCCTCCACGTGATAGAACTTCAGAGAGACAAGTGCAAATCGTAGAAATTGATCCGCGAAATGACGCGAATAATCAAAGACGTGACGCAAACAATCGACAATGACTTGCAGCTTCGGCTTCTGGCAGCAATATAGACGGTTCAGAAAGTAATGACACTACGACTTTACACTACGTACGCCTGGAAGACATGAGAGACATTTTGCTAGACGAAAAGGAAAATAATGTAGACGCATTTTTACATCCTGTTATTGAAGTATGTGTGGGTAAGAATAAGTTCACTGCAGTTTTAGATTCTGGGAGCCCATTGAACGTCATTAGTGAATCAGTTTTTCGTATATGTGAAAGAACTATTGCCTGTCCTGTGTTACCTATTTCTAAAACTACAATTCGAGGAGCGATTTCTGGAAAAAGTGTGGAAGTTAAACAACAGACCAACTTAAATTTTATTTGTCAAGGATACGAATTTTCCGCTAATTTTATTATTGTTCCATTACTCAGTACACAAATTATATTAGGTATGGAGTTTCTTAACACACATAAGGCAATTTTGAACTTTAAAGAAGGAAGTGTGAATTTGACTGTTGCTGGAATGCCGAAATGTTTGAAATTTTTCGAGTGTTTAACAAGATCTGAATCAGATACAAAATGTTTAAGGTTTCTTACTTCTGATGTTTTCGTTGAGCATTATGACGACAGTGTGTTTATTCATGACAATGACAATAGATACAGAGACGCGATGGATGATATAATTAATAGCGAAGAATTAATTAATGAAAAGGTTAAGAAAGCTGAAGTGCCAGATGACGTTGCAAGAGAAGAGCTGCACCACATTTTGACTTCACATGCTACAGTGTTTAGTCATCACACAGGAACTATACAAGGCTTACAATATTTATTTAAAGTAAAAGAACACACACCATTTCGCGGGAAAACGTACGCTATTCCTTTGGCTTACAGAGATAAGGTTAAGAATGAACTTCAATACATGTTAGATCAGGGCATTATTGAGCCAGCAGTCAGTCCTTATACCAGTCCATTACACGTTGTTCTTAAAAAGGATGGGTCAATTCGTTTGGTTCTGGATTCCAGACAGATAAATAATATCATCATTCCTGAAACTGACCGTCCACAAAATTTAGATGAACTTCTTCAACATTTTCATGGAATTAAAGTTTTATACACGATTGATATGCGCGCAAGTTTTTGGCAAATAGAACTCCACCCTGATTGTAGAAAATATACCGCCTTTTTAGCCTTTGGTAACTGTTACCAGTTTCGGAAATTACCGTTTGGACTTACTGTATCTTCAGCAGCATTCATTCGTAGCTTAAATGAAATTTTACCTGTCTATCTTCGTGACAATATTACTTCATATGTTGACGATAATCTTATTGCTAAACATTCTTGGAGTGAGCATAACAAAATTTTGGATTCATTGTTACGTATTTTTGCAAGAGTTGGCATTACAGTGAACTTAGAAAAATCTGAATTTGGTCGTTCTCAGGTGAAATTTCTCGGTCACATTATTTCTACGGAAGGTATTCTTCCTGATCCAGAGAAATTAGACGCTATTCGTAACTATGCTGTTCCTACCACAAAACGTGATGTTCGTAGTTTCCTTGGTGTCTGTAATTTTCTTCGACGCTTTGTTAGATTGGACGATTTGGCCACACCTCGTTTATGTGAACTATCTGGAAAGAAATCTAATTGGTGTTGGGATGAGGAAGCTCAGTCAGAATTTGAACAACTCCGTGATGCTTAAGTTGCTGCTCCACTTCTTTCACATCCGGATTTATCTAAAGATTTTTGTTTGGCGACGGACTCATCATACAAAGGCCTAGGTGCACATTTATTTCAAGAGATAGAAGAAAACGGCGTTGTAGTACAGAAGACTATTGCATTTGGAAGTAGTGTTCTCTCTAAATCAAAAAAGAATTATTCGATTACGGAACTTGAAGCTTTGGCTGTAGTTTGGGCTTTCACAAAATTTCGCACATTTTTGTTTGGCAGACATACTAAGGTTTACACCGATCATCGAGCTCTGGAATTTCTTATGTCAACAAAATTAACTCACGGCAGATTGTCACAATGGGCGTTGTACCTACAGGAGTTTGATTTTAGTATTGTTTACATACAGGGTTCTTCAAATATTCTTGCTGATGCTTTATCACATGCACCTATGGGTTTGAAACAAAGTGCTGAAGAGGACTGCAAGGAAAACAATTATTGTTTGATGTATATTCAAGGTGTTGCGTTTGAGAACTTTATTTCGTCTTCGCTCCAGGACATCGCTAAGGAGCAAAATAAGGATCCAATCTGGAAGGACATTAAGGAGAAGTGGAGGAGAAAGGAAAGCGTAGCGATTAGACAGCATTATTTAGTCCGCAATGACATTCTTTTTAAACGAAAATCGGTCGACAACTCTGTTTGGTTAGTTTGTATTCCTGATGAGTGGGTTAATAAGCTGATTTGGTATACGCATTTCAGTTATGCACACTTTGGTCCCAGAAAATGCTTTCACAAATTACGGGAAAATTGCTACTTCAGTAATATGGAAAAACGTATTCGATCTGTTCTGGCGAAATGCAAATTATGTCAAAAGGCTAAGCCGCCAACAATTTCTCACAGAGCACCGTTGTTTCCTATCATTCCAGCGAAATTAAAGGACATGGCTGCAGTTGATTTGTTCGGTCCAGTGGTTCGATCTACTAATGGTTTTGCGTACATTTTCGTAGCAGTGGAGTTGACATCAAAATATGTGTGTTTTACACCTTTATGCAAAGCAACAGCTCGTTCAGTATCTAACGCTTTCATCAAAAATTTTCTTAAAGAAGTTGGTCATGTTGATAAGGTTATATCAGATAATGGATCACAGTTTCGTTCTAAAATTTGGCTTCGTACTCTACGGCGTCGTAAAATTAAACCAATTTTCATTTCACTTTTTCACCCTCAATCTAACGCTTCAGAGAGATGGATGAAGGAAATCAATAAATTGTGTCGTCTTTATTGTCATCAGAATCACAGAACTTGCGATCAGTATCTTCATATTTTTCAAAACATTCTGAATGAACTCCCTAATGACTCAACTTCTTTACCGCCTACACTGATATTAAAAAACAAAGCACCGACAAATCGCATTTCTGAAATCGTTCCTTTTCCGCCTACACGAAAACTGCGGCATTCTGAAGTTGTGAACATGGCTCTGCAAAATATTGCATCTGCGGCTGCTAGAAGAGAGAAATCAGCTAAGCGTCCTGGTCGTTTAAAAATCTTGTCAGTTGGTCAAAAGGTATTAATTAAGTCTCATCGTTTGTCTCACAAAGGAAAGGGCTTGTGTCGCAAATTTTTTCTGCTTTATAACGGTCCATATAGAATTCGCAAAATTATACATGATAACACTGTTGAAGTAGAAACTCTTAAATCACGACGCTCTAAGGGAATGCATCACATATCAAACGTCAAAATTTTTGTGGAATGACATACTTGTGAGAAACTAACAGCTACATGTAAACACCCAGAGAGTACAAGGATACCGCGCTGTGTTTTGGCGGCGGCATATACTCAAAGCAACAGTCAAGTCTGCGCGCCGCACAAGGCAGTCGTTGACCGCAAACAATTACTTCCTACGTCACGCGCCTACAGCTGATCGAGCGCTCAGTGCGAATGCACTGGCAGCCGTAAACAAATACACAGTCTAATTTCTCAGACTAAATTCAGTATAAAGCTATAGTGACTTGATGAATTATGTTATTAACATTCAGTATTTTTCAGGATACGGTTCTATAAAATATTTATGAACTTCAAGTAAATTCTGTGCGTGTCCGACGTTAAGACGACTTGCTATCGAGAAAATTTCAGGAAAAATGTCATTTCGAAGAAGAAAGTAATAAACTAAAAAGGTAATTATTAATTGAGTTTATTTTTCAGGTAACATATTTCCACTTAGGTACGAACTTTAGACGTAATTTGCTGCTCGCAGTCACGTGATTCATACTTTGTGCTAATTTCATGTTCTATGAATTTACTTGTGAAGCGACGTGCTTGCGTACGTCAACTGATTTTGACAATGATTATTAATGAACTGGGTTGTAACTTGTGTATATTATGCATCGCTTGGCTGCACTGCTTTTTCACTGATGTCATATTTTTTTATTATGTGTCTGCTGTGCTTATTTATTTAAATTATAATTGTCACCTGATTAGTTGTGCTGATATGTATGTAAGTTATACTTTGTGATTTATCTGCTTGCGCCTTCATGTTTACTTATTAAGATGACATATGAACATTTATTTGCTTATGCCGATATGATGCTAATGACCTGTTTATTACGTAAGATATATGTTTACTGCTATGCGTAAGGATTGCATATTTATACATTTCTGTTTGTTGTCATAACTACTCTTTAATTTGGTATATAGAAATGCTGATATACTGTGTACAAACATAGAGTTTAGGTCACACTATTGTATTAATTATAGATTGTTCGCTTGGCAGAGCCTCGTTGTAAGAATTGTGCTGCATCCACTTGTTGACATTCTGTTCTCTACTGGTATATTTACTCGCTATTGTATGTTTTGCTTACGCTCAGTGCCTTATATTTTTTAGATAGGAAAATGAACTGCTATAATTCGACGAACGACATTAGCACAAGAAACTTCATAGAAGTCACATGAGCTGAGGTTTTATGGAAGCTGTATAAATTTATGCTAATAGGAAGGAAGCTAACGACATGACATACCAAAACTAGGTTTAGACCATTGACAGTTATTACACTGCATTTTTCGTGAGCAATTGAAATAGGAAGTGACACTTGACACATGAAATACTCCACATGTTTGCTTCTGTTTGCCATAATTCTTGAAGTGGTGTAAACACTGTGAAATATTATGATCATTCACACTCCGTAATCGTACTTAATTACTGAGAGTTATTCGAACTAAGTCTGTTAGAGGTCATGTATGCATTTCTTTTGGTTATAATTCATAATGAGTAGAAGATTGGGGTCAGATGGACTACACAGAGGTTGTGTATTGACAGTGTGTCTTCGGATTGTATGGGATGATGAGGTTTGCATTAGGATTTTATCCGTACTTGTTCGAGGAGACTGACTAGAGGAAAGAGTTGTTATGGAAGTGAAATAATATTGGTAATGAGGTTTATATGTATCGACGTATTGAAGAGGTATTATTGAGGTATTATTGAGATTATGTGAAGTTGATGATTATTGGAGTTTTTGTGGACAAGAGGTAAGGTAAATGATATTGATGATAAGATTTATATGTATCGACGTAAGAGGTATTATTGAAGTATTGAGATTATGTGATGCTGATGATTATTGGAGTTTTGGTGGATAAGAGGTAAAGTAAGTGAGGTGCATATTTTTTTTGTTGGTCTATATGGAACAAGGAGGATGAAGATAGCAGACTAGAACACTCAAGTGGAAGGAAGATTGTCTACACACACTTTGTTAAATCACTAAGCAGTACATACTTTTTTTGAGAGAGGAAGTAATTGCATATCTTGGCTCACTGACAGTTGTTCAGCAACCGTACATTTGATCTGGCTTGGCAAACATTGGTCCTGACATGATGACTATGACGTTGACTTAACTATTATTGACTGTTATACATTGCTGCCACTACTACTTAATACACATGATGAACATCAAATTTTGACAGAATTGCATTTACACAGTTAACACTATTCAATTACACAGTAGTACTTAATGTGGATGAAAGACGGGTGAGTGTGTTTTGTGTGTTTTCCTTTCCTAATCCTACCCAACCTATCTCCTAAATATTATTTTGTTTGTTTGTAGTGGCTTGCACGGACACCCATAAATATTATAGGTTTACTGATATTTGAGTATTTGTAATAGTTAATATGACAATTATCTGATATCATTTGTGTGTTTATTAGAATTTGTATGTTTAGTGTAAGACCATTGTAAAAGCATTTGTATGTGCATTCAAACTATTGTTCATGCTTGAACTGTCTGATTAGTGATGGTGAATATTATGAACTGTTGTAAGTAGGCTGTTTATGTTTTCTCTATGTAAGTAGGCTGTTTATGTTTTCTTATTGGCAACGTTACGTAGCGCTCAAAATGAAATCACTGGCTGTGCTGTGTGCAGTCTGTGGCTAGTTTGCATTGTTGTCTGCCATTGTAGAGGGGCAGCTGGATGTTAACAGCGCGTAGCGTTGCGCAGTTGGAGGTGAGCCGCCAGCAGTGGTGGATGTGGGGAGAGAGATGGCAGAGTTTTGAAATTTGTCATGAACTGCTATATTTATATATGATGATACCAAGGTAAATACATTGTTTGTTCTCTATTAATATCTTTCATTTGCTAACTATCCCTATCAGTAGTTAGTGCCTTCCATAGTTTGAATCTTTTATTTAGCTGGCAGTAGTGGCGCTCGCTGTATTGCAGTAGCTTGAGCAGCGAAGATTTTTGTGAGGTAAGTGATTTGTGAAAGGTATAGTTTAATGTTAGTCAGGGCCATTCTTTTGTAGGGAATTTTGAAAGTCAGATTGCGTTGCGCTAACAAAATATTGTGTGTCAGGTTAAGCACAGTCATGTAAAATTGTTCAAAGGGGACGTTTCATATGTCGACCCTTAGCCTAGGATACCTCACTGGAATCTTCTGATTTTTCTTGTAGTTTGTGTAATTAGTGTAGATTTTGTTTATTGCTAGCGCGTAACTGTAGAAAGAATCTCCTTTGTAGTTGCAGTCTTTCATTGTTGTACAGTAAAACAGTTGTGGCATGCATGTAGATTTGCACCAAGTATTTCGCAGCTGCAATTAACTAGATATTATTTTCAGTGCTATTTTAATGTGTTCTCTTATTTTTTATCTTCAAATTGTGTTTTTCTGTGTTGTCGTGTGAAATACTGTAACAATAATGGCGTGTGAAAAACGTAATACTAGGCTCCAAAGTAAACTGAGAAATGACAGTGAAAATGAAAGCAGTGTGTTAGCGCCACCGAGTAATGAATTAACTGATGTTCAAAGTAGTAATTTGGTAATTGTGCATAGGGAAATGGTGCGGGCGGCAAACAATGGCGTGTACAGTGAAACAATTAGTGAAGAGGGAAGCATTATCGATCGATCGGTCGGCAATAGCTCGCCTCAGGAAGCCGAAATGACACGACACGATCTCGCAAATACTGTAGATTCAGGTTTTGGATCCTCACCGTTTTCTCAAATAAGTCAAGACACATTTTCTGCTTGTCAAAATGTGAATGTTTCCGGTGCAAATTCACTGCCGAAAAGCACTGAGGAGCATGTTTCAGACACCAATGCATTGTTATTACAATTAATACAACAAATGGGACAAACACAGCAAAAGCTTCAAAAGTTAGACTCAATGGAACAAAATCTTAAAAAGTTAGACGCAATGGAACAAAATCTTCAAAAGTTAGACTCATTGGAACAAACTCTTGAACAAACACGTGAGGATTTAACTACTGAGTTACATCACATTGAATCGAAATGTCAAAAAGTCTGTAATGACGTAAAAACACAAATTTGTGAGCATTTCCAACCTATTTTTTCGCGTCATGAAAATGCATTACAGAATCATGAAGCAGCCATAAAAGAACTGCAAACTATTGTTCATGAATATCACAACACCTTGCAAGCTAAAATTGACTCAGTTGCATCTACCGATTCGGTTACGCAACTTGCAAAAACTCAGGAAAACTTAAAGGACACAGTAGATACTCTGAAACTTGGTTCAGAAAAACATACAGAGGAAATAATTTCACTATCGGATAAAGTAGCAGAACTTTTGGATCAGGTTACTAACTTATCTACAAAGGTAGATGATGATCTGAATGACACAACACCTGTAGCCTTCACGGACACTGAAGAGTATGAACAAATTAGAAAATTAAAACAAAATCAAAATCAAATCAATACACAGTACAAAAGAGTAATCCGGGAAGTGCAAGATCAGTTGGCACAAGTAGTACAAGAATTACGTATTTCAGAGGACACTCGCGCCCCAATACGGGAAGAGGGACACAGAAATACGGAACAGACACAAAATAACAACACAGGGCACTTCGGAAATTGTGAAAGAAGTTGGCAAGGTGCACCGAATTTTGAAATGGAACCGCCGAAACGACGTAACAATGACCGATATGCGACTCGCCGACATGATGACTTTGACTATAAGCTGTTCATTACTACACGTAAATTCAAAACATTTAAGAATTCTGGCAACGACATTCATCCACAAGCATGGCTCCATCAATTCTCGCATTTTGTCCTCCCAACTGGTCGTTAGAACACAGGTTAGAATTTATGTGTGGCTACTTGGAGAATGAACCAGCTGTAAGAATGCGATCGGTAATTCACGATTGCCACAGTGAAGGAGAATTTTACCATGCCTTCCTCTCAGCATATTGGTCTCAAGCCACACAAGACCGTGTAAAACATAGCATCAGGATGATGAAACACTTTGAACAGTCTGAATTTTCCAGTCTTGTCAAATATTTTGAAGACATGTTGCACAAGAATCAGTACCTGACAAACCCATACAGCCCCTCAGAACTCATCCGCATTTGCTTAATCAAATTACCTGAACATTTACGACATATTATTTTGGCAGGACGTTGCAAAGACGACATTGAAGCTTTTCAGGGACTCCTACAAGAATTAGAAATTGACACAGACCGTCGCGGGATGCGAAAACAGGAAAACAATTACTACAGGTCACATCCGTCACAATTCTGTGACGACAGAAACGATAACTGGATGCGACAAGGCTATTCTCACAACGCAAATCGTGACCAAAACAGACACCACCCATATGACAACCACTGGCAGGGTAATAATAGTTACAGAGAAAGATCGCATTTCCGTAGTAATGACCACCACAGAGACAATCAGAGAAACAGACAATTTGGGAACCAAAATAATTATTATCAAGGGAGACAGAATAACTTTAGACGCAACGGACCAGCGCGCAGTTACGATTCAGGGAGAAATTTTCCACCATGTGACCGACAAGAAAGAAACTATGCAATCTACCGACATGACGACAGACGATATGATCGTAACGACAGACGTCAATTTCATCAGAACTGGCGGGATTCTAACACGGCTGGGCCCTCTCGGCAAGGCGAATTTGTAGAAGTTAGGTCTCCTAATCCCAATAACGACGCGCGCCAACAAAGAGACAGACAATGACTCGCACAGCAGGCAGCCGCGTGCGCCAGGTGGCTCAGAGAAAAATAACATAGACGCTAACCTTGAGAAAAACTCCAGTATTCTTTACCGACATATACCGCCTGACAATTGCATTCAAGTTCAAACTCTGAGTACTATGAAGAGTAAAGGTTTACACTACATTTCACATGTAAAACCGTTTATTGAAAGATAATCTGCTTTTTAACTTTGTCTTTGCCATAAAACTTTTCACTTCACATTTCTAGTATGCTTTGTCAGACTTAGAATCTGTTAACATACAACAATGTTTGAAGTTAAATATCCAGTCTAGAACCTAGGGAACATTTTTAAACAGAAATTACGATTGCATTGTTATAGTGAACAGACGACACAGTGTTGTATTTGTACATTCTTGCTTGTTAGTTGCTTGATTACGTAACAACTATCAGGGTCACATACTTAGAACATATACCGGCACTGCTAATGAGATTTTCATGTAACATTTTGGTTTACTTGAAAAGACATTCTTTATTTCAAGTACTTTTTGTGGGATTAAATATGAGTTAGCACTTGGTTTCTTTGACAGCTACACAATTATATCACGACGCTACTAATGTGTGACACAATTTACATTGTTGCTTTTGTGCTGTATCTGCTTTATATCTGCACAGTTTTTTTGAATTCTTCTGCAAAGTAAAATATGTTTTAGTAGTAACTTTTGTGGTATAGCTACATGAGACTGCCTTTTCTGTAGCACAACAATACGTTACAGCACAGTACTTTCTTCATCATGGCAATAAGCGTAATAACTAAGATATCAATACGCAAAGCATTTCACTTTTGTTTATCATGAGGTAAGTACATTGACTTCTGCAGAACTTAGCTTTCGGAGGACGATAACTACGACACTTCCACAGAGATTATGTTGCAACAAGACGCACATTTAGCGCTACAGGACACATATTTGAGTCATTAATTTTGTACTTAAAACATTTATTTTTAAAGATTTTTGAATTACAAAGAAAGTTTTCCATGATACATTTCATTCCATTGCTGTAATCTGTAACACCTGAGGGTATAATTACATTAATCCTCAGGGGGGTACACGCTTACTTTGTGTACCATGTGTGTGGCAACCACAAGGAACCCTAGCTAATATGGTATTTGCTTATACAACTTTACACATCGGTACCATATTTCTCCAACACATAATTACACAGCTATCTGATCATTTAACTGAGACAGACAAACGTTTTTACTACATCAGTGACAGATGTTTACGTAATTACACAGTTGGATAACTTCACACTTACGAAATTGTATTTTGTCTGTACTTTGAGAAATGCTCACATTTTTCGGAACCATTGTGATACTATGAGAGCTTTGAATGATATATTTGGTATGAGATCATGATTTTTAAAGTACGTTTGAGGTAGATGACACTATTTAAATGAGCAGAGAATTCTTTTTAGGCTTAGAAATTATTGGAGGAAGCTACGACGATTTTGAGATTTGACTGAAATGTTATGATGTTATTATTACGACGACGATGTGTATTATGTTGTTGAGGAATGTTTATTATGCTACGTATTTCTCATGATGAAATATTGAAGAAGTGTTGACGAATATGTATATGTATAATGAGGTAAGGAATAACGAGTAGTGTTTAGGGACTCTGATTTATGAAAAGGATGTTGGAAACCAAGAAACGTACTTTAAGAGTTATGAAATGTGTGTGTATATTCGTGAATGTATTACAATGCAGACGGAAATTTTTTTGGACACTGTTATATCAATAGCATTTTGTTTCTACACATTCGGGAGGACGACGGTTCAATCCCGTCTCCGGCCATCCTGATTTAGGTTTTCCGTGATTTCCCTAAATCGCTTCAGGCAAATGCCGGGATGGTTCCTTTGAAAGGGCACGGTCGATTTCCTTCCCCATCCTTCCCTCACCCGAGCTTGCGCTCCGTCTCTAATGACCTCGTTGTCGACGGGACGTTAAACACTAATATCCTCCTCCCTCCTCCTTGTTTCTACAGATTTGTAAAGCAAATTCTTGACCTGTGAAATATTTTTATATGAGACTGTCACCGTAGCGGTAAATATTTCCGTAAGAAAGTTAAGTGACCACCTGCACGTAATGCGTCGCGAGCACCCAGCTGTGTCAGACGCCTGGAGAGAAAGCCATTATTGCGAGCCCTTTTCAGCGGCACAGGTAGAAAAAAAAGGGGACGCCATTAACCTCGCTTCTGACATTCCTTTGTAGAAAGCAACGCAAAAACGACACGGTCGAACTTGAAAACATATGATTTTTGTAATGCGTTGTGGGCACACAGCTGTGTCAAACACCTGGAGAACAAGCCATTAGGGTGTGCCTTTCATCGCTAATGCGACACCCTCGTTACTTGAAAACATATGATTACTCGCACTTTGTGCTAATTTACTGAAATGCTTATGAATTGATGGGAAATATTCGTACATCTGCACACCTGATTATGACAAGTGTCTTTCTCCGAGAGTTGAGTGCTACTGACTTACGAAATGCCACATGACTATTGAATGATATTTTTATGCTTTGCTTTTCATAGTTGCTTATTTCATTTGATATCTGGTTTCCAGCTGTGTTGCAGCATTGCTTTTATAAAATAAAATGCATTTGCTAATGTGAACACTTTCTGTCAACAGATCTGTTAAATAATTATTTTATGATCCACATTCTTTAAAAAGGAGCACTTGGAAAGGAAAGAACAATAAGAAGGAACTAGTAACAGTAACACATAATTTTCTTTTCAAGTACATGGTAATATTTCTTTTACAATAAGTTGTTGTGGTGCACCACTTTAATTACTTAGATATTAAGATGTGATTATACATTTCCCTTATCTGCATTGTTGTTTTTACTGTAATATCTTTTCTGCTTGAGCTATGTCATGTTTAGATATAAGTTATTTCTGCTGCTATTTGCCAGGCATAGTGCTACTAAATTTCACTTCGTATTACTCTGTTAAGCTAGTTTTACTATTGATTTATTTTTATTTTTGCTGCTCATTGCATTATATCAGTTGTAATTTATGCTGCTTGCTTTGCCTTTTGTATTTTTTATCATTGCTGTTTGTGTTACTTATTTTGTGCTGCTGCATTGCCTCGTCCCTTAGTTTAGCATCTGAGCTCAGTAGATTTAAGTTAGCTTAAGAGGGGTAGACTATATAAGAAACTAACTATGATGAATTTATAAGAAATGCATTGAGAAGCTATCGGAAAATGGTCTGGCAAAAAAAAAAAAAAAAAGGGTACTGTACAGTGGAGAAAAACTATTTTTGAAAGAGGATGTGAACAGAATACAGAAAGCATGCTTGGATAGGATTTTTTTGGTGGAAACAAAGGATGAAATAAGAGGAAAGATATATGAAGTTTTGGGTTGGACTGCAGTACCAAATGTTACACTGAAAACAAACCCTGTCGTTTCCTTTTGTGTTATCCCACTATATGTTTGTGTACCCTTGTGTATTTGTTTTCTTCCTGTCTCTGTGTAGTTTCATAGAATTTTTTCTTCTTTTAATATTAAGCTACATTCACTATGATGAGGAATACTGTTATCCTCGAATATAATTGGCATTAATAATATGTTATTTACTTTGTAAAGATGTTAGACATTATTAATTCTGTTCTGTCTAATGCTCACATGGGAAGGTGATGTTTCAAAAGTTCTTGTGATCTTTATGTATTTACTTATGTCATAATCCCTGTAACACTGATGTATATGTCTATTTCTATTCTTTTGTAAAGCCTGTACTACAAATGTTATCTATATTGTTATGTTTTTAATGATGTATTTTGTACCTTTATTGTATTCTTATGTTATAAAATTGTAATTGTCACCAGTTCATGATATTATTAACTTGTTAGTTCCATTTCACTGCACACGTTTCTGTTGGTCGTAGTATATGGACAGTATGTGAGAAGTTGGGACTGTTAGTGTTTGCACGTGTGTTACTAATTCAGCAAGGGACTGGATAACAGCATTGCTGGTTCTAAGGACAATTCCAAAAACTTTGTGAGCGCACAAGTGGTGGTTATGGACTTGCTACATTATCCGCAAGACTCTTCAGTGGTGATTGTGCACCTGCACAGTCACAACAGATGGCTGCTGGCCATCTCTTCAAGGACTACAGTGGGTCTACATCTTTGATGATCCATCAATACCATTATTTCTACAAGGACTGCAGTGGGTCTGCACCTCTGGTGGCCCACCAATAGCATTATCTCTACAAGGACTACAGTGGGTCTGCACCTCTGGTGGCCCACCAATACCATTATCTCTACAAGGACTGCAGTGGGTCTGCACCTCTGGTGGCCCACCAATATCGTAATCTCTACCAGGACTACGGTGGGTCTGCTCTGTGATAACCTACCTACCAATATTCATCAAAACTTCGACTGACTCTGCAGTGGGTTTGCTCCATTGTGGCCCATTACCTGTCAGCATGTCAAGAGTCAGCACTGTCTTTCCGTTGGAAGGACAACACTACTTCTTCAAGACTGTATGGAAATCCACTACTTCTATGTGCAATTTCTTTTACTAATGAGAAAGTGTAATTACTATTATGATGAATGATCAGGACTATCTTTATGGACTGTGAAAAAATTTTAGCTTTTGACCAACATTGTTTCAATAAGTGTGTGCATTCTATATCTTTGTTACTGTAATTGTGAAAAATTTTTGTCAAATCTGTATTGGCCAGTGCCCAACACCATTTGTAAAAATTTTTTGTGGGGAGCATGGGGGCTATGTAAGTAGGCTGTTTATGTTTTCTCTATGTAAGTAGGCTGTTTATGTTTTCTTATTGGCAACGTTACGTAGCGCTCAAAATGAAATCACTGGCTGTGCTATGTGCAGTCTGTGGCTAGTTTGCATTGTTGTCTGCCATTGTAGAGGGGCAGCTGGATGTTAACAGCGCGTAGCGTTGCGCAGTTGGAGGTGAGCCGCCAGCAGTGGTGGATGTGGGGAGAGAGATGGCGGAGTTTTGAAATTTGTCATGAACTGCTATATTTATATATGATGATACCAAGGTAAATACATTGTTTGTTCTCTATTAATATCTTTCATTTGCTAACTATCCCTATCAGTAGTTAGTGCCTTCCATAGTTTGAATCTTTTATTTAGCTGGCAGTAGTGGCGCTCGCTGTATTGCAGTAGCTTGAGCAGCGAAGATTTTTGTGAGGTAAGTGATTTGTGAAAGGTATAGTTTAATGTTAGTCAGGGCCATTCTTTTGTAGGGAATTTTGAAAGTCAGATTGCGTTGCGCTAACAAAATATTGTGTGTCAGGTTAAGCACAGTCATGTAAAATTGTTCAAAGGGGACGTTTCACTGTTACCTGCACTTTTCAACATAATGGGTGCCACTTAGGAATGATTAATTTCTGCTGATGAACTGTGTGATTAGGATAGTGAATATTATGGACTGTTACTTGTACTTTTTCTACATGATTGGTGCCACTAGGACATATTTAATTTCTGCTTATAAACTCTGATGAGCAGTGTGATCAGTGATAGTGAATAATATGGACTGTTACTTGTACTTTTTCTACATGATTGGTGCCACTAGGACATGTTTAATTTCTGCTAATAAACTCTGATGAACAGTGTGATCAGTGATAGTGAATATTATGGACTGCTCTGTGGACCTGCTATCATTGCTAGGTGCAACTGATGGACTGCTTCTACTGAAATAATGCCACTTGTTGGTGTCTGCACCTGTTCAACATTGCTGGGTACAACTGATGGAGCTACTTCTATGGAAATGATGTCACTTGTTTGTGTCTGCACCTGTTGACCATTGCTGGGTGCCACTGTTGGAACTGTTTCTACTGAAATGATGTTACTTCTTGCTGTCTGCACCTACTCAACATTGCTGGGTGCCACTGTTGAAACTGTTTCTACTGAAATGATGTTACTTCTTGCTGTCTGCACCTGCTCAACATTACTGGGTGCCACTAATGGAACTGCTTCTACTGAAATGAAGTCACTTGTTGCTGTGTGTACCTGCTCAACATTACTGGGTGCCACTGATGGACTGTTTTTTACTGAAATAATGTGACTTGTTGCTGTGTGTACCTGCTCAACACTACTGGGTGCCACAGATGGAACTGCTTTTACAAAAATGATGTCACTTGTTGGTGTTTGCACCTGTTGACCATTGCTGAGCTGGAATTATCAACTATTTGTTTTTTTTTGAATAATTAAAAGTATTTTATGTGAACATTTGTATAAACTGATTTTTTGTGTATTGTGTAAACTATTATGTAAAGCCACATGTATGAAAGAATTTGTATTGCCTACTGTATTTTATATATTAGGTTATTGAAAGGTCAGTGCAAAGCCAAAATTTTAACTAATTATGTGATATTTAGGTATTAATATTATCTTTTATTTTTGTCTGTATTTTTGTGGAAGAATTTGGTGGTATTTTCATCACCAATGCTGGCAAAAATACCATCAAATTCTGGCCTGTGGTGGAGGGGCATATGAAAGGTGGCTACACTGAGCCACTGCGCCAGAGATTGCGCCAAAGAGTATTATTAAGCCGCCTCCACAGTGCTTGGGCAGACCTCGTGGTAGTCAGTGCCTGTCGAGGTCTCGTGGTAGTCAGTGCTTGTTAAGAACTCGTAGTAGAGAGTGTTTGTTGAGATGTGCTAGTAGGCAGTGCTTGCTGAGATGTGATACTGAAGAGTCTTGTTGAGATGTGGTAGTAGAGAGTCGGTGTGGAGATATATTGTAAGGATTAGAGTGATTTTCATCAATATAAATCAGGTAACAAACTCCGTTTCCTTTTTTTTTTTTCATTATTTCAATGTCCTGAATAATGCGTCATTACAGGTTCAGTCAACAAAGCATCTGGCTTGTGTTCTTGTATTAGAGTGTAATTCTGGTTTTCTTACGCAATTATAGTATTTCTATTTTTTAATTACTTCAGTATAAATGGTATTTAAAATTTCTTGTCTTGTTGAAGAAGAACCATGCCAGATGTGTACGTTGAGTCACACTCCCACACACAGAACAATTACACTTGTGCTTTGGTTTAGTAGGTTTTATAGTTTCTGGGGACTTAATTAATTAACTGTGTTAACGAAAATTTTCTTTCATTGTTTGTTGTTATTCTATGCAGTCAGATTGCGTAATAATACTAGTCAGGGCCAACCGTTTACGAGACACAGCGTAATCGGACATAACAGCTACCAAAAATATTTTCAAACTATTTAATTAAGCCCACATGCAGTATCACTGCGCGAGTGTGATCCGCGAGGAGAAAAGGTTCTACGTTAGCAGCAATCTCATTGGCTGCATTACATATTAATACGTGGATCGGCGGAAGCAGAATTTAGTCCGTCTCTATGGCAGCGCCATCTCGTAGAGCGGAGACGGACGAGCGCTGCACCTGCGCTGTTGTGTTTATCAGGGCGCGCTCTAGTGGGAAAGTTTGTGTACGCGCTGACTACACGGAACTATGTACACAACACTGACGCATACCAGTTTGGATGGGACTGAGTCAATAGTGCAAGCCCTGCCACATGACATCCCGCATGGTACGATGAAAACATATTCCCGGCTTACTTTCCCATAAAGTGCGATGTAGCATATTCGTTGATACAGACAATGGTTCTGTTCTTTTGGAGAAACGAATAGTAGCGTGCAATTAGTTGGACACTTTATTGAACACACAGAATGCGATGTACTTACGGTATGACAAATCCTCTTCCCATTCTACCAGACGTGTGAGGTAACGTCTGCATCGCATTGTTTCAATTGACGCGCGAAGTAAAGCAAAGAGCAGCTACTGTTCCGCATTCCTGTCTCCATAACCGAAGTCGGCGCAACTCTGCGATCTTAGGAATCGGTCCGATGCTGCCACCCGCCGAACGTCTCATCCATACGTATAAACAATTCGTATTATTATGCGGGAAAAGGAGCGGTGCAGGGAAATAATCCCTGCCTGCCTCTCGAAGGGCTGCTATTCCACGTTCTGTGCTTTCGCGAAAGCAGGACTGACATAACGGTCATAGCGATCGTTGATTCCGTTGTTGTGGAGGGAGGTGCATTGGAATCCCTTTATGCTCCCGGATTAGTCTGAATTCAGTAAGCAAAGGAAACAGACAATCCACAGTTCATAATAAATTGGCGTACACAAAGCATTTGATAGTGGCTACAGCGCAATTGTTTGCTGCGGTTGACAATGGTAGTTCAGGTCCGATCTCTACCATTGTCTTACGCAACCATAGTTCAATACATTCCCACATAAAACTGCCATGATAAAGTGTTCGCATAATACCGAGATTCATAATATCTGAACCAAATGAATGAATCTTTATAGCCTCTATTTATGTCTCCAGCGTTAGGAGACGAAGCGATGCTGTTGTTTTTGTGGTCTTCAGTTCTGAGACTTCTTTGATGCAGCTCTCCATACTACTCTATTCTGTGCAAGCTTCTTCATCTCCCAGTACTTACTGCAACCTACATCCTTCTGAATCTGCTTAGTGTATTCATCTCTTGGTCTCCCTCTACGAGTTTTACCCTCCACGCTGCCCTCTTATGCTAAATTTGTGATCCCTTGAAGCCTCAGAACATGTCCTACCAACCGGTCCCTTCTTCTCGTCATGTTGTGCCACAAACTTCTCTTCTCCCCAATCCTATTCAATACTTCCTCATTAGTTATGTGATCTACCCATCTAATCTTCAGCATTCTTCTGTAGCACCACATTTCGAAAGCTTCTATTCTCTTCTTGTCCAAACTATTTATCGTCCATGTTTCACTTCCATATATGGCTACACTCCATACAAATATATTCAGAAACGACTTCCTGACACTTAAATCTATACTCGATGTTAACAAATTTCTCTTCTTCAGAAACGCTTTCCTTGCCATTTCCAGTCTACATTTTATATCCTCTCTACTTCGACCATTATCAGTTATTTTGCTCCCCAATCAGCAAAACTCCTTTACTACTTAAAGTGTCTCATTTCCTAATCTAATTCCCTCAGCATCACCCGACTTAATTTGACTGCATTCCATTATCCTCGTTTTGCTTCTGTTGATGTTCATCTTATATCCTCCTTCAAGACACTATCCATTCCGTTCAACTGCTCTTCCAAGTCCTTTGCTGTCTCTGACAGAATTACAATGTCATCGGCGAACCTCAAACTTTTTCGTTCTTCTCCATGGATTTTAATACGTACTCCGAATTTTTCTTTTGTTTCCTTTACTTCTTGCTCAATATACAGATTGAATAACATCGGGGAGAGGCTACAACCCTGTCTCACTCCCTTCCCAAACACTGCTTGCCTTTCATGTCCCTCGACTCTGGTATCTGTACAAGTTGTAAACGGTCTTTCGCTCCCTGTATTTTACCCCTGCCACCTTTAGAATTTGAAAGAGAGTATTCCAGTCAACATTGTCAAAGGCTTTCTCTAAGTCTAAAAATGCTAGAAATGTAGGTTTGCCTTTCCTTAATCTTTCTTCTAAGATAAGTCGTGAGGTCAGCATTCCCTCACGTGTTCCAACATTTCTACGGAATCCAAACTGATCTTCCCCGAGGTCGGCTTCTACCAATTTTTCCATTCGTCTGTAAAGAATTCGCGTTAGTATTTTGCAGCTGTGACTTATTAAACTGATAGTTCGGTAATTTTCGCATCTGTCAACACCTGCTTTCTTTGGGATTGGAATTATTATATTCTTCTTGAAGTCTGAGGGTATTTCACCTGTCTCATACATCTTGCTCACCAGATGGTAGAGTTTTGTCATGACTAGCTCTCCCAAGGCCGTCAGTAGTTCTAATGGAATGTTGTCTACTCCCGGGACCTTGTTTCGACTCAGGTCTTTCAGTGCTCTGTCAAGCTCTTCACGCAGTATCATACCTCACATTTCATCTTCATCTACATCCTTCTCCATTTCCATAATATTGTCCTCACGTACATCGCCCTTGTATAGACCCTCTGTATACTCCACCTTTCTGCTTTCCCTTCTTTGCTTAGAACTGGGTATCCATCTAAGCTCTTGATATTCATACAAGTGGTTCTATTTTCTCCAAAGCTCTCTCTAATTTTCCTGTAGGCAGCATCTGTCTTATGCCTAGTGAGATAAGCCTATACATCCTTACATTTGTCCTCTAGCCATCCCTGCTTTCCCATTTTGCACTTCCTGTCGATCTCATTTTTGAGACTTTTTTATTCCTTTTTTCCTGCTTCATTTACTGCATTTTTATATTTTCTCCTTTCATCAATTAAATTTAATATTTCTTCTGTTACCTGAGGATTTCTACTAGCCCTCGTCTTTTTACCTATTTGATCCTCTGCCACCTTCAGTACTTCATCCCTCAGAGTTACCCATTCTTCTTCTACTGTGTTTCTTTCCCCCATTCCTGTCAATTGTTCCCTAAAGCTCTTCCTGAAACTCTGTACAACCTTTGGTTTAGTCACTTTATCCAGGTCCCATTTTTGCAGTTCCTTCAGTTTTAATCTACAGTTCATAACCAATAGATTGTGGTCTGAGTCGACATCTGTCCCTGGAAATGTCTTACAATTTAAAATCTGGTTCCTAAATCTCTGTCTTACCGTTATATAATTTATCTGATACCTTCTAGTATCTCCAGGGTTCTTCCATGTATACAATCTTCTTTCATGATTCTTGAACCAAGTGTTAGCTATGATTAAGTTGTGCTCTGTGCAAAATTCTACCAGGCGGCTTCCTCTTTCATTTCTTAACCCCAATCCATATTCACCTACTATGTTTCCTTCTCTCCCGTTTCCTACTATCGAATTTTAGTCACCTATGACTATTAAATTTTCGTCTCCCTCCACTACCTGAATAATTTCTTTTATCTCGTTATATATTTCATCAACTTGTTCGTCATCTGCAGAGCTGGTTGGCATATAAACTTGTGCTACTGTAGTAGGTGTGGGCTTCGTGTCTATCTTGGCCACAATAATGCGTTCACTATGCTGTTTGTAGTAGCTTACCCGCATTCCTATTTTTTATTCATTATTAAATCTACTCCTGCATAACCCTTATTTGAGTTTGTATTTATAACCCTGTATTCACCTGACCAGAACTCTTGTTCCTCCTGCCACCGAACTTCACTAATTCCCAGTATATCTAACTTTAACCTATCTACTTCCCTTTTTTAATTTTCTAACTTACCTGCCCGATTAAGGGATCTGACATTCCACGCCACGATCCGTAAAATGCCAGTTTTCTTTCTCCTGATAACGACGTCGTCTTGAGTAGTCCCCGCCCGGAGATCCAAATGGGGGGCTATTTTACCTCCGGAATATTTTACCCAAGAGGACGCCATCATCATTTAACCATACAATAAAGCTGCATGCCCTCGGGAAAAATTACGGCTGTAGTTTCCCCTTGCTTTCAGCCGTTCGTAGTACCATCACAGCAAGGCCGTTTTGGTTAGTGTTACAAGGCCAGATCAGTCAATCATCGAGACTGTTGCCCCTGCAACTACTGAAAAGGCTGCTGTCCCTCTCCAGGAACCACACGTTTGTCTGGCCTCTCAACAGATACCCCTCCGTTGTAGTTGCACCTACGGTACGGCTATCTGTATCGCTGAGGCACGCAAGCCTCCCCGCCAACAGCAAGGTCCATGGTTCATGGGGGGGGGGGGGGGGGGGGACGAAGCGATAGGCACAGAAAAACGATAGATGAAAAGCACCAGTTAGATGTTGGTCTACAATATTACTTTTATTGTGTTAACCGGTTTTCGCCTTACAAGGCCATCTTCACACATTTACTGAGTATTGTTACCAAAGAGGTTACAATGTTTGCATACAACATTGGAAGAGAAGTAACAAGTCTAGACTGAAGCAGAAACGTACAGTAAGTAACACCTTTGATAGTGTGGTGGTAATGCAATGAAAAAGAAAACTGAACAGTAAATAATGGAGTAGACAGAAAAACTGTAACAAAATAGGGACAGCATGCCTACATAACAGTTTCTATTAAGTAATTTGGGTAATTCCAGCAGGACAATGCGACACCCCACACGTCCAGAACTGCTCCAGGAACACTCTTCTGAGTGTAAATATTTCCGCTGGTCACCAAACTCCCCGGACATGAACATTATTGACCTTATCTGCGATACCTCGCAACGTGTTGTTCAGAAGAGATCTCACATGGATTTACGAACAACCCTGCAGGATTCACGGTGTCAGTTCTCTCCAGCACTACTTCAGATATTAGTCGAGTGCGTGCCAGGTCGTGTTGCGGCACTTCTGAATGCTCGCTGGGGCCCTACACGGTATTAGGAATGTGTACCAGTTTCTTTGTCTTTTCAGTGTATGTTCACTAAGTGGATTCTTGTCCGTGAACTTCAGCTTAACTTCTTTCCACAAACGATCAGCTTCTTACTAGTACGATTGGTTCGACTTGTCCACATGCCGTTTAACGTATTCATTGTAAAGTTTAGATAATAATTCATGTTGAGCACAATAACATCGGCCTTATGTGCTTAGCAGAGTATCACAATTGACGTACTGACTGAGATGCAGTGATTTGCACCGAAGCGGCCGGGAACTTTCCGAATGACGTGAGACACTTCTGCGGCACTTGTTTCAAATCGGGGAATTCCGGGCATGCATACAGAAGCCACAAAGATTGGCGCGCACTTAAATATTATCTACGTCCGGGATTAATTTCATAAAACAAATTGTTATGCACTAATAATGTAAACACTCCGAATTTTCAATGCCGGAACCACCTGTCTTTTTGGGCTCACGTAATTAATGGACGTCCAGCAAGATTTCGCCCAACTGGAACAATGTTACCTGCTGGCCGCATGGCGGGCTATTATCGTAGTGGGCAGAAAAGAGATGACGGAATGTGGCGACTGTTACGTTAGATTGTGCTCCGCATCTCATAATTATTATGGTTTTGTGCCTCAGTCGGTAAAAACGGAACCCCTATAGGTCCTGTTTTTTGTTCGTCTGTCGGTGCGGCTGTTAAGATTCTTTCCCTCAGGAACGGACAGGCGTATCAACTTGAAATTATGTCACATACTAAGGTCTTTAGTCGTTTGGAGGTGTACAAAATTTAAGCTTCTAAGACAATTCAGTTAAAAGATATGGCCATTTACGTCACGTATTTCATAGTCTTAAACTCACCTATCACAACTTATTGGATACTTCCAGTTGAACCACTGCAAGTAAAGTAAAAAAATCTGAAAGCCGTTAATTTTTAATTATATCAAACGAAATTTTTTTTATCTTTTTTTATCCGTCAATCCGTCTGCTCGTCTGTTAAGACCTCTTTTTTCTAAGCCACACACTAAGGTCTGTGGTCCCTTGGCTGTGTAAATAATTAAGCTTCTAAGTCAATGCAAATAAAAGATATGTCCACCCATGTCACATATTTTGATATTCGCAAACTCACCCATAATTCGCAAGAAGCAAGATTTTGCAGTATAAGTGAAGGAAAAAAATCCGAAAATTGTTAATTTGTAATTATATCACAAGAAAAACATTTTTTGTCATGATAGCCGACTGTCTGTCTGTCTGTCCTACTGGTAAGCCCCTTTTCCCATTTACGCCACGTATTTTGGTATCTTGCCAGTATCTGTACTCATAACAGGCAAAAACCGTCAAAATTCTCGATTTATGAGATGGATGAACTATCGAAATGGTGTTTCGCAATTCATGTGCACACTCTTGGGGAGTGTAGAGTAGACTTAGTAGAGCACGTTTTACAGACGGGAAACGTCACACAACGCCGCTACAAAGCTCCAAAGCAATAGGCGGCGGCCATTGTAAATTTAATATACAGGGTGATTCCGTGGTGATGCTACGAACTTCCTAGGATGGTGGAGGAGGAAAAATAAGTCAGTTTGAGGTAAGGGTCCCCGTACTGGAAACAAACGAGTCGAAATTTATAAGCGAAAACAGTTCTGATACCTCTGACAATGAAATACATTTACTGGAACCGTTGTTGCCACGATTGAAGGGTCGAAAACTTCCAGAGATGGTAGTATGGACTCATGGGTCGAGTAACCATGGGCTCTAAAATGTATAGCTTAAGAACTACGAGCATCTGTTCAGTAGAGGAGATACATTTCAACAGTAGAAAATGAACAAGTGCTCATCGCTTCTTAGGTATGCATTTTAGAGTCCATGTTTACTGGAAATTTTTTCCTTGCTTTCGTCCAATCCACCACCTCTGTAAGCTGCCTACCCTACAATCTTAGCAACAACAGTCCTGATACAAGTATTCCACTATCAGAAGTATCGGAAGTTTCGCTTATAACTTACAACTCGTTCGTTTCCGGTACAGGGAGCCACATCCCAGATTGATACATTTATGATTTTCCATCATGCTAGAAAGTTTTTAACGTCATCACGAGATCACACTGTATATATACAGACATTTACAGCCGCCGGCACCTCGAACTTTGACGCTCTGTAGCGTCGTTGGATGACGTTTCCGCACGTGGGTTCGCGTGTAAAACTTGATCTACGAAGTCCCGTATGCAAATTCAAGAGGTGTGTAACGTGAATTGTGAAACAGCATGCATATGCATAACTAAAGTTGTACGGAATCCTCGGTGCGCACTTACTTCAGTATAAACAGTAACTGTGAAAGTCGCACGTTATTTTATCTGTCTTTGTGACTTTCAGTTATCATCTCATGAAGACCGAAGAAGTCGAAGTCCGGTTCGTGTCGAAAGAAATATCATTTTCCAGAAGATTAGGAAGTGTTTCCTATCTAACATTGCTATAAGCGTGTGCTGTAGGGAACGTTCAAAATGGAACATGAGGTTTATCACTTTGAATTTTTATGCATCAGTTTTTATCAGTGGCCTTTGCACTATCGCTGTTTCACTTTCACATCCCTGAGTGGGTGTGTGATGTCCTTCAGCTGAGGTGGTGCACTGGTTAATACGGCGTGAAACACCACGTCCCACACAGTCATATGGAATGAGAAACTGTTAATTGGTATGTGAAATTCTTAGGTGTTCATCAGATCGGTAATATTTAAGTGTTTGGTTTAACTTTTGAATAAAATTAGTTATTAAGTGTTACTTAGCCTCTAAGATGTAGTTTTCTTGCATTTCCTTTTAAATTCAGAATTGAGGAATACACGTAATTATTCCTTATTAACTAGGAGATCGGTCGATATAACTCGTTTCGTGACAATAAAGCAGATTTGTGAGTTCATTGTTTTAATTACGACTATCTTCAGTCTTAGGGGAGATGTCTTTATGTCATGCCATTACGCTCATGCGCGTGGATGTACACGATCGAGTCGTTTTTGTCCTTAAGGAACGGTAGCGTGAGGAAACTTCCCGCTTGAAGAAAGCTCAGGGCTGAGCACGAGTAAACGCCCAACATGGTGACAGTAGAAGATGGTACCGCATTTTCGATTAATATTTTTGTTAGTTAGTGCAATAGACGAGATTAACAAAAAATAATATTATAGGAAACATGTCAATTGAGCAAGAGACTGCAGAGAAGATTTTGTTTCTTAAGTTCATAAACCTACCGCTACATGTCGGCCATTCAAAGTTTGCAGCTGACTACTCATCTCCATTCAAACATTCCTGCATGGTTTGAAAGCAGTTTTTGAAAGAAATTTAATCTACATTTGAAATTACTTATATTGCCGGACAGGTGCGAAAGTTAGATTTGCTAGAATGCAGATCCTTTTTCCCCCTATTATTGCTTTTGTGAACATCTCTACTTTTCTCAACTGGAATGCGTTTTATGACAGCTAAGAGAGATAAAGAGACCTGTGGAGTTCTCTATACTCCATTGTAGTTATTCGTTGTAAAACCATTTCGTAACAAAAACAGCGATGTTGTTGCCTAATAGTCACCGCCATACGCGGTCTCAGGTTCGCAATAAAACGAAACTCAGATTTCTTTTGAGAATGTACCGTTTGAGCATCCTTTCGCTATCCGTGTAATTAATCGAGATGTCTAAAGTGAATAAGATACCTTCCGCTGAGGACATAATGGCTGGCATCACCCCAAGAATGAGGTAGCGACAAGACGCCAAATGTTACTACTAGCTCTTTTTACGTATACGTCCACATGATTACTCTGCAGTTCACAATTAAGTGCGTGGCACAGGCTTCATCGACTCACCTTCAAGGTATTTCTCTACCCTTCCACTCTCGAAAAAAAAGCGGGATAAACGAACACTTGCATTTTTCTGTGCCAGCTCTGGTTCCTCTTATCTTGTTATGATATTCTCCATATGCAGGCAGGCGCCAACAAAATATTTTCGCATTCGGAGGTGGAATTTGATAATTTAAATTCGTGAGAAGGTCCTGTCCCAACTAAAAACGTCTTTGTCTTAATGATCATCACCATTCGCATATCACATCCTTGACACTCTCACCTCTGTTTCGCGATAATACAAAATAGTATTTACAGTTTTAGTATTAGTATAGATACATTCGTAGACTTCAGTATACCACTGTAAAAGACTTAAAAAATTCTCCATCTAACATGCATCGTGTAATGTGTTATCTTTTAACACAAAAAACTTGTTTGATAGATTTTTGAGTGTTGCTCATCACTCTGGAACCCTTACAGGTAGTACGAACAGAGGAGGGAGAGAGAGAGAGAGAGAGAGAGAGAGAGAGAGAGAGAAGTTCTAACGAAGGGCACCGCGTTCCGTCACAGTGCCGTTTATTTGGCGCCAGATCGTTACAGAGATGGTCAACAAGCTCCAGTGGACGCTATAAGAGAGGCGCTGCGAGTCACAGAGTGGCTTATCGTTGAAATTCCGAGAGACTGCGTTCCAGGAAGGGCCGGACAGCATATTGCTTCCCACACACAACTTGTGAAGTGCCAATAAAGGGAAAATTCGAGAAATTTTAGCTTGTACAGAGGTTTACGACAACAATCATTCTTCCAATGCGCCGTTCGCGAATGGAACAGGGAAGGAGGGGACCAGATAGCGGTACTCAGAAGTATCGCCGCCACACACCGTCAAGTTGCTTGCGGAATATTGATGTAGATGTCTGAATTCTTCACTTCTTGTTCCGTCATGGTCAAGTAAACACGCACTGAAATTATGTGCCATTGAATATAATATCTTCATTGGTGATGCGACTGAATTATATTGCACTGAGAGCGTTTCCATGCAGTGATGGTGCATCTTATGCAACTAAAACGAATTTATCTCGTGAAAGAAAATATGTCTTGATTCGTTACTTGCTCAATAAAATTATTGAAAGTAAAAACAGAAAATGTGTATTTGAGAGTTGCTAAGGAGGCACAAAGATAACGCTATTTCTGAATAATTACCAAAATTCAATATCTCGGAGTAAACAGTCTTCTACGCGACACATAAAGCAAATTAAAAGGAATCGTACTGTTTTCTCTGGTCGAAACGAAGCTCCAAAACGAAAAATTAAGATATAACATCAAAAATCAGAAGGATTAATGCGGCCTATGCACTGGTGGAAGTTACTGTTGTGGTCGTAATAAGAAAGCCAGATCTTCGGTAAAAAGTCGTACAGTCACAAATCACGGACAGACCTTGATGAAATGTCCGTTATCAACGCAATTTGACTCTTCTCTATTGTCTTACTCACGTTCTCCCGCCTTCTCTCCCTTCATTCTTGCTCTTGCACATTAATTTCGTAAGGCTATCGATCTCAGAACTCCGGCTCCACTCTATTTCTCTTCCACTTCGCGTTCGTGGTTTCATTTCTCCAGAATCGGGAGCGTAAGAAGGAGAAAACTGGTGGATACAACGTAATTTTTTCTGCCCTTCCCAGCACATTGTTACGGGGCGGAAGTGCTGACCAGCGCATATTTGTATAGTCATTCGAACACTTATCTTACTGTAGCTATGTTAAAGTGTATTAAGTAAGGGTTGAACGACGAACCGGAGTTGGAGCCCAAGTAAATTGTGCGAATCGATTAATTCCTTTTGCGAAAGAGTTTTTAATTGTGTTGGACATTATGCTCAGCTAGTGGTACCATTTCCATACCCCCGTTCGGATTTTATGTGCAAAAAGTTACCCTCGTTTAGATTTTACGTGCAAAAACAGTCACCCTTAAATAACTCTAGACTGGAGCGAGATTTATGGTTCAAATTCGGCCCACCGATATATCGGAGTATGTTCTTAGGTAAGTTTTAACCAACTGAAAAATACCTGGTTCCCTAGGGTTTTACGTGCAAAACGCACGTTTTTTTCTAGTTTTTCCACTTCTACGTTTCAAACTTGTGTGAGTCTGTTCAAATTTCGTAATAACCTAGACAAATATACTTAATTAATGGTCGTCCTGTTTTGTGAAAGCTTCATCCGTTGCCCCAGTATAAGTAACATGGTTCGAAATACAATTAAAAAAGAGATCAACAAAAATCTACATTGGCTGCGAAGCTATGCCAGTCTCATGTCAAAATTACGATGACATAAAAGTTGAAAACCTGAATGAAAAATGCTCCTACCATAGCGCAAAAGAGGCGAATATATCGTGGCCAGAGTTAGAGGTGTAAAAGAAGGGAACTAGTTTTTCGACTTATGTGGCGGCTTCAAAGAGGTTTAAATCAAAAACATTCTGGGATATAGGCGCTATTTTACGAATTGGCCCTACTTCCCCGGTGCAATGAACTCTCTAAGCTGTTGGGACGCTTGCTTCTTGCAGTTTATAGGCCAAGGTCCCTGATCCTGTGCCCAAAATCCAGAAGATTCGGCAGCTATAGAAAGAATATATATGGTATCACATGGTTGAAGAGCACACACGTAATAACCAAAAAAAGTCTTTTTCACACGTAGGATGAAATTTCTGAGAGTAGATTTGTTCCTGGAGGACGATAAAACATTTTTCTTTTTGTTTCTGGGTGGGGGGAGGAACTAATATTTTCCCCTAGGGGACAATTTCTCTCCCAAATGACTCCGTGTTACATGTGTGATGAGGGGTAAGAACAAATATATGTGATTCTAGAGAGTGGGATGCTTCTACAGTAGGAAGAATCCGGGAGGGAGGGATGCGCAGCTATAACACGAAATATCTCAAAATGGGAATGCTTGTATCCTCAGGTTCAGTTACACGCTGTGTCATATTGCACGACACGACGAATGCCTTGCTTGATGACGTGATGGCATGTGTCATTTTATGCGACATGATGTCATGTATCGTGTTACACATGGGTACTAATAGTAAATAGTACAAAAGTTGGAATATGTCAGGAGGTTCTGCTTTAAACGTGTTTGAAGCTGCCAGATACATCGAACAGCTAGTTCCCTTCTTTCACTTTTCGCCGTTTTCCGTACTATGACAGGAGCATTTTGCGTTCTGGTAAGTACATAGGTCGAACTATAGTAAGTTTTTTGAGCGCATTTTGGCGTTATTGACTCACTCACAGTAAATTTCAAATAGCAAATTCTTTTGCAATAACACTTTAGTCCATGTCAGTATGTCTGACAGTTGAAAGTACGTATCTGGCAGACATGTCTAAGTGTTGAATACATATGTGTCATTTGTTATTTTGCATATTAGTAGGATCAGAAATTTATATTTATTTACTTGTTAAACCAGAATCGGGCAGGTAGGTTAGAAAATTTAAAAAGGGAAATGGATAGGTTAAAGTTAGATATCGTGGGAATTAGTGAAGTTCGGTGGCAGGAGGAACAAGACTTTTGGTCAGGTGATTACAGGGTTATAAATACAAAATCAAATAGGGGTATTGCAGGAGTAGGTTTAATAATGAATAAAAAAATAGGAGTGCGGGTTAGCTACTACAAACAGCATAGTGAACGCATTATTGTGGCCAAGATAGACACAAAGCCCATGCCTACTACAGTAGTACAAGTTTATACGCCAACTAGCTCTGCAGATGATGAAGAAATTGATGAAATGTATGACGAGATAAAAGAAATTATTCGGCTAGTGAAGGGAGACGAAAATTTAATAGTCATGGGTGACTGGAATTCGTCAGTAGGAAAAGGGAGAGAAGGAAACATAGTAGGTGAATATGGATTGGGGGGAAGAAATGAAAGAGGAAGCCGCCTTGTAGAATTTTGCACAGAGCATAACTTAATCATAGCTAACACTTGGTTCAAGAATCATGAAAGGAGGTTGTATACCTGGAAGAATCCTGGAGATACTAAAAGGTATCAGATAGATTACATAATGGTAAGACAGAGATTTAGGAACCAGGTTTTAAATTGTAAGACATTTCCAGGGGCAGATGTGGACACTGACCACAATCTATTGGTTATGAACTGCAGATTGAAACTGAAGAAACCGCAAAAAGGCGGGAATTTAAGGAGATGGGACCTGGATAAACTGAAAGAACCAGAGGTTGTAGAGAGTTTCAGGGAGAGCATAAGGGAACAATTGACAGGAATGGGGGAAAGAAATACAGTAGAAGATGAATGGGTAGCTTTGAGGGATGAAGTAGTGAAGGCAGCAGAGGATCAAGTAGGTAAAAAGACGAGGACTAATAGAAATCCTTGGGTAACAGAAGAAATATTGAATTTAATTGACGAAAGGAGAAAATATAAAAATGCAGTAAATGAAGCAGGCAAAAAGGAATACAAACGTCTCAAAAATGAGATCGACAGGAAGTGCAAAATGGCTAAGCAGGGATGGCTAGAGGACAAATGTAAGGATGTAGAGCCTTATCTCACTAAGGGTAAGATAGATACTGCCTACAGGAAAGTTAAAGAGACCTTTGGAAAGAAGAGAACCACTTGTATGAATATCAAGAGCTCAGATGGCAAACCAGTTCTAAGCCAAGAAGGGAAGGCAGAAAGGTGGAAGGAGTATATAGAGGGATTATACAAGGGCGATGTACTTGAGGACAATATTATGGAAATGGAAGAGGATGTAGATGAAGAAGAAATGGAAGATAAGATACTGCGTGAAGAGTTTGACAGAGCACTGAAATGCCTGAGTCGAAACAAGGCCCCGGGAGTAGACAACATTCCATTAGAACTACTGATGGCCTTGGGAGAGCCAGTCTTGACAAAACTCTACCATCTGGTGAGCAAGATGTATGAGACAGGCGAAATACCCACAGACTTCAAGAAGAATATAATAATTCCAATCCCAAAGAAAGTAGGTGTTGACAGATGTGAAAATTACCGTACTATTAGTTTAATAAGTCACAGCTGCAAAGTACTAAAAAAAATGGTTCAAATGGCTCTGAGCACTATGGGACTCAACTGCTGAGGTCATTAGTCCCTTAGAACTTAGAACTAGTTAAACCTAACTAACCTAAGGACATCACAAACATCCATGCCCGAGGCAGGATTCGAACCTGCGACCGTAGCGGTCTTGCGGTTCCAGACTGCAGCGCCTGCGCCGGCCACTTCGGCCGGCTGCAAAGTACTAACGCGAATTCTTTACAGACGAATGGAAAAACTGGTAGAAGCGGACCTCGGGGAAGATCAGTTTGGATTCCGTAGAAATGTTGGAACCGTGAGGCAATACTAACCTTACGACTTATCTTAGAAGAAAGATTAAGAAAAGGCAAACCTACGTTTCTAGCATTTGTAGACTTAGAGAAAGCTTTTGACAACGTTAACTGGAATACTCTCTTTCAAATTCTGAAGGTGGCAGGGGTAAAATACAGGGAGCGAAAGGCTATTTACAATTTGTACAGAAACCAGATGGCAGTTATAAGAGTCGAGGGGCATGAAAGGGAAGCAGGGGTTGGGAAAGGAGTGAGACAGGGTTGTAGCCTCTCCCCGATGTTATTCAATCTGTATATTGAGCAAGCAGTAAAGGAAACAAAAGAAAAATTCGGAGTAGGTATTAAAATCCATGGAGAAGATGTAAAAACTGTGAGGTTCGCCGATGACATTGTAATTCTGTCAGAGACAGCAAAGGACTTGGAAGAGCAATTGAACGGAATGGACAGTGTCTTGAAAGGAGGATATAAGATGAACGTCAACAAAAGCAAAACGAGGATAATGGAATGTAGTCAAATTAAATCGGGTGATGCTGAGGGGATTAGATTAGGAAATGAGACACTTTAAGTAGTAAAGGAGTTTTGCTATTTAGGGAGTAAAATAACTGATGATGGTCGAAGTAGAGAGGATATAAAATGTAGACTGGCAATGGCAAGGAAATCGTTTCTGAAGAAGAGAAATTTGTTAACATCGAGTATAGATTTAAGTGTCAGGAAGTCGTTTCTGAAAGTATTTGTATGGAGTGTAGCCATGTATGGAAGTGAAACATGGACGATAACCAGTTTGGACAAAAAGAGAATAGAAGCTTTCGAAATGTGGTGCTACAGAAGAATGCTGAAGATAAGGTGGGTAGATCACGTAACTAATGAGGAGGTATTGAATAGGATTGGGGAGAAGAGAAGTTTGTGGCACAACTTGACTAGAAGAAGGGATCGGTTGGTAGGACATGTTTTGAGGCATCAAGGGATCACAAATTTAGCATTGGAGTGCAGCGTGGAGGGTAAAAATCGTAGAGGGAGACCAAGAGATCAATACACTAAGCAGATTCAGAAGGATGTAGGTTGAAGTAGGTACTGGGAGATGAAGAAGCTTGCACAGGATAGAGTAGCATGGAGAGCTGCATCAAACCAGTCTCAGGACTGAAGACCACAACAACAACAACAACAACAACCAGAACACCGTCGACATCGTTCTGGACTTGGTTCAGGCAAATTTTCTGAGTATTTTGGCATAAGGGACCCGTTGTCTCAGGCACCTCGCTGCAAAATAGTAGCAGTGCGTTTGATTTCTTAATCCCATTTACCTTTGTATATGTACGTAGACTGAAAATATCTACTCAACAGTGTCCATGTCGACTGTATGTGCTGTGCGTCCTATTTCGAAACAAAGTTGTTCCATTGAGTCGTGAAACTTGCTGTTGACCACACTAACGACCACTTTACTCTTTGGCCTCGATTTTGCCTTTCAATACGGCTCGGGCAGTGTTGTATATTAACAGAGGTACACTGCGATGTGGGTAGGTTTACTGATGAAGCTTTTTCTGATATGCATCTAATCTATGAGTTCACAGAACGTAATAAAAGAGCGACGCAAAGACGCTGTTCTGAACTGTTTCCGCAGCAGCTGCAGCCACATCATCCAAGTTTTGCATCTGCAACTTTTGCATCTCTTCTGCAGTTTGCCACACAGTACGACGAAAAGTGGACGATAATATGGGCAGTGTCCCCCCTTCACCTTCATGACGCCTTCGGTTCTGCTGCGGGCACGTTTAAATGTCCACGGAGAGATGGCAGCCCATTCTTCCTCAGGAGCCGAAATTTGAGGAGCTAGTGATTCTAGACTCTGTAGCATGGAGCAAAGTTGACGTTCTAACTCATATCAAAAATATTCCATTGAACTCAGGTTGGGACATTGGACAGGCCAGTCCATTACAGTAATATTACCGGCCTCATATCACTGCTTCACAGTTGCTGCCTTGTGACAGGGTGTATTGTTTTTCGGCTCATACAATCAGTCATCGTCCCGAACTGTTCCTGTATTGAACGCAGTCCATAGCGCTGCAAAATGTGCTCATGTCCTACCGAATTTATGGTCTTGATAAGCGCAATAACGGGACCACAACCTAACCACTACAAACAACCTCCTACCCGGACACCACCTCATCTACACTTCGCTGTTGACAATACAAATGATGGCAGGTAACGTTCTCCAGGCATTTTCCAAACCCAAACCTTTCTATCGGATTGTCACGGGGTATAGCACGATTCATCAAGAATGGTGTCCCACAGGATTCAGTCCTGAGTCCCTCACTGCTCTTAAAATATATCAATGACTTGCCAGTCTGTAATCATGAAGATCAAAGCTAGTTCGTTTTCCTGATGATACAAGTATACTATCGCAACCAACAAGCAAGAATTACCTGAGGAAATTGTAAATATCTTTCAGAAAATTATTAAGTGGTTCTCTGCAAATGGACCTTCACTAAATTTTGAGAAAACACTGTTTACACAATTCTGTACAGTAAATGGCATAACACCATTGATGAATATAGACTATGAACAGAAGTCTGTTGCTAAGGCAGAATATTCAAAATATTTAAGTGTTTGCATTGATGAGAAATTGAATTGGAAGAAACACATCGATGATCTGCTGAGATGTTTAGCTTCAGCTACTTAAGCTACTAGGGTTATTGCAAATTTTGGTGATAAATAGATGAGTAAATTAGCCTGCTCAATGCCTATTTTCATTCACTGCTTTCGTATGGCATCATATTTCGAGGCAATTCGTCATTAAGAGACAAAGTATTCATCGCAGAAAAGCGTGTAATCAGAATAATAGCTGGAGTCCACCCAAGATCATCCTGCAGACATTTATTTAAGGAACTCGGGATATTCGCAGTACCTTCGCAATACATATATTCACTTATGAAATTTGCCGTTAATAAACCGTCCCAGTTCAAGAATAACAGCGAAATGCATAGCTACAACACTCGAAGAAAGGATGACCTTCACTATTCTGGATTAATCTCACTTTGGCACAGAAAGGGGTGAATTGCGCTGCCACAAAAATCTGTGATCATTTGCCAAATAGCATTAAAAGTCTGACAGATAGCCAACCAACATTCAAAACCAAAGTAAAACAATTTCTGAATGACAACTCCTTCTACTCAATAGATGAATTTTTAGGTATGTGGTAGTAAGTGTAAAAAAAAATTATTAATTATTCTGTGTAAAGAAAACGTGTGTTACAGTGACACGTTCTACATGTCGTATTCGTGATCTATGGAACAAGAATTAATGTGTCTACAAAGTGTGATTGAGAAATTTCAACACTGATTAATTTCTGAGTAGGGGAGCACACACAGACCGGTTCCGCCAGTTGGGGGACGTAGTGGGGGGTCTCAGGGAACGAAGTGACACCGTTGCAGTTGCCTCCAGAACCCTGGAAAGCGCGCATCACTTGCAGTATGAGTGCGTGTTATTGTCCTCGATGGAAAAGTGGGAGAGGCGGGAATGGAGCAGCACTTGGAGCAGAATTATGATTAAATTTTGCGTGCTACTGAACAAGACCGCCACGGAGACTTTCGGTATGATTCAAGAGGCCTTTAAGGAAGAAGCCATGTCCCGTGCAATGGTTTTCATGCGGCACAAACGTTTCAAAGATGGCCGCGGGAATGTTGAACACAACGACCGCTCTGAGAGACCATCATCAAGCCAAACGGATCAAAATGTGGGGAGAGAGTGGGAATTTGTAAACAGTGACCGTCGTCTTAGTGTGAGTGCTCCACCGCTTGAGGGATCGAGTTCACTGCGTCCACCTGGCGATCAAGGGCGATTGGATTCTCCACCACGACAACGCGCCCGCTCACACGTCGCGCGCCGCCGCCGAAGTTCTGGTGAAGTTCAACGTGACAACACTGCCGCAGCCACCCTACAGCCCCGACTTGGCCCTGAGTGACTTTTTCCTCTTCCCCTGAATCAAGACAGGCCTAAAAGGGAAGCGATTCGACTCCATCGACGCCATCCAGCAGGCTTCGACGAGAGCCCTTGACAGCAGGACGCTCGAAGCCTTCCAGAAGGGCTACAAACAGTGGAACACGCGCTGGCAGCGCTGAGTTGATGCTGAAGTATCATATTTTGAAGAATTTTAGCCCGCTGTACTTAAATGTTCAATAAATTTCTAGTTCTGTATTAAGTCTTAAAACATTTGAATCACACCCTGTATGTATGTATTCATCACTGCAAATCATTCGTTTCCAGTCGTTCACTGTCTAGTGATATCGCTCTTCACACCACCTCAAAAGTCGCTCAGCGTCGACTGCAGAAATATGTGCCTTTTGAGATCGTGCTCAACTCCGAACACACAACTATTGTTTTAGCTAGACTGCTGGTAGTACTATGGAGGTCACGGGTGATTCCTAACGTCGATTTCGCGCGATTTCTTACAACGATCTTACAATGATCGACGGTCTCCGTCACTCTGTACATGAGGTGTGCGTGGTCTTTGTGTAACTGTGGTTGCCACAGCAACTGAAATGTTACTGGTGTACTTGTTTCTCAGGCAACGTCCAATTACTAGTCCACGTTCAATGTCGCTCAGCTCTTCCGTCCGACCCATTCTGCTGTTAACTGGTTCTCTGTTGACAACAAGTTCCTCCCGTCCATAGCTATAATGAAGCGTCCGCAACTCGTGACATCTATTGGCCAATTCCGCAGCTCATTGGGGTATCCGGATACCTTTCTCCATCTACACAGATACCCAGCAAACCACCGTACGGTAAGTTGTGAAGGGTATCCTGTAGCGCTAATAGGCATTTTTATTCCTATTTCACTCGCAAACACAGCGAGGCATGAACGACTGCCTTTGTGCCACCGTATGAGCCCAAATTTCTCGTATCTTATCTCCGTGGTTCTTACGCGAAAAGTATATCGGCGATAGTAGAATCGTTCTGCTGTCGGCTTCAAATGACGGTCCTCGAAACTTTCTCAGTCGTGTTCCACCAAAAGAACGCCACCTTCCCTTCAGGGATTCCCATTTGAGTTCCTGAAGCATCTCCGTAACCTGCATGTTGTTATAACCTACTGATAACAAATCTAGCAGCTTGCTTGTGAGTTGTTTCGATTTCCTCCTACAATTAGATCTGGTGAGGATCCCAAACACTCAACCAGTACTCAAGAAAAGGTCGAAAAATTCAAATGGCTCTGAGCACTATGGGACTTAACTTCTGAGGTCATCAGTCCCCTACAACTTAGAACTACTTGAACCTAACTAACCTAAGGACATCACACACATTCATGCCCGAGGCACGAGTCGAACCTGCGACCGTAGCGGTCGCACGGTTCCAGACTGTAGCGCCTAGAACCGCCCGGCCACCCCGACCGGCCAAGACAAGGTCGCACTAGTGCCATATCTGCGGTCTCCTTTACAGATGAGCCACATTTTTCCAAAATTTTCACCATAAACCGAAGAGAATCATTCGCCTTCCCTACCAAAATCCTCATGTGCCATTTTCATAGTGCTTTTAATACTTTGCGCGAAGATATATAAACACCGTGACTGTGTCAAGCAGGACTCTACTAATGCTGTGTTCGAACATTACGGGTTTGTTTTCCTACTCACCTGCGTTAAGTTAAAATTTTCTACACTTAGAACTAGCTTCCATTCGTCACACCAACTAGAAATTTCAAGTCACCTTGTATCTTCCTACAATCGCTGATCTTCGACACATTTCCACACACTACAGCGTCTCAGAAAACAACCGTAGATTGCTACCCACACTGTCCGCCACATCATTTACGTATATAGAGAACAACAGTGGTCCTATCACATTTCCCTGGGGCACTTCTGACAATACCCTTGTCTCTACGAACATTCGCCATCGTGGGGTTTCTTAAATTTTATTTTGGAATTTCATAGTTTTTTTCGCGACTTGAATCCGTCTTTGATAGTATATACTATCGTCCAGTGGTTCTTTGTTTCTTGGTTCTATGTTTACTTTCCTACCCCCATGAACCATGGACCTTGCCGTTGGTGGGGAAGCTTGCGTGCCTCAGCGATACAGATAGCCGTACCGTAGGTGCAACCACAACGGAGGGGTATCCGTTGGGAGGCCAGACAAACGTGTGGTTCCTGAAGAGGGGCAGCAGCCGTTTCAGTAGCTGCAGGGGCAACAGTCTGCATGATTGACTGATCTGGCCTTGTAACACTAATCAAAATGGTCTTCCTGTGCTGGTACTGCGAATGGCTGAAAGCAAGGGGAAACTACAGCCGTAATTTTTCCCGAGGGCATGCACTTAACTGTATGGTTAAATGATGACGGCGTCCTCTTGGGTAAAATATTCCGGAGGTAAAATAGTCCCCCATTCGGATCTCCGGGCGGGAACTACTCAAGAGGACGCCGTTATCAGGAGAAAGAAAACTGGCGTTCTAGGATCGGAGCGTGGAATGTCAGATCCCTTAATCGGAAAGGTAGGTTAGGAAATTTAAAAAGGGAAATGGATAGGTTAAAGTTAGATATAGTGGGAATTAGTGAAGTTCGGTGGCAGGAGGACAAGACTTTTGGTCAGGTGAATACAGGGTTATAAATACAAAATCAAATAGGGGTAATGCAGGAGTAAGTTTAATAATGAATAAAAAAATCGGACTGCGGGTAAGCTACTACAAACAACATAGTGAACGCATTATTGTGGCCAAGATAGACACGAAGCCTATGCCTACTACAGTAGTACAAGTTTATATGCCAACTGGCTCTGCAGATGAAGAAATTGATGAAATGTATGATGAGATAAAAGAAATTATTAAGGTAGTGAAGGGAGACGAAAATTTAATACTCATGGGTGACTGGAATTCGAGTGTAGGAAAAGGGAGAGAAGGAAACATAGAGAGTGAATATGGATTGGGGGAGAGAAATGAAAGAAGAAGCCGTCTGGTAGAATTTTGCACAGAGCATAACTGAAACATAGCTAACACTTGGTTCAAGAATCATAAAAGAAGGTTGTATACATGGAAGAAATCTGGAGATACTAGAAGTTATCAAATAGATTATATAATGGTAAGACAGAGATTTAGGAACCAGATTTTAAATTGTAAGACATTTCCAGGGGCAGATATGGACACTGACCACAATCTATTGGTTATGAACTGTAGACTAAAACTGAAGAAACTGCAAAAAGGTGGGAATTTAAGGAGATGGGACCTGGATAAACTGACTAAACCAGAGGTTGTGGAGAGTTTGAGGCAGAACATAAGGGAACAATTGACATGAATGCGGGAAAGAAATACAGTACAAGAAGAATGGGTAACTCTGAGGGATGAAGTACTGAAGGTGGCAGAGGATCAAGTAGGTAAATATATGAGGGCTAGTAGAAATCCTTGGGTAACAGAAGAAATATTGAATTTAATTGATGAAATGATACAATATAAAAACGCAGTAAATGAAGCAGGCAAAAAGGAATACAAGCGTCTCAAAAATGAGGTCGACAGGAAGTGCAAAATGGCTACGCAGGGATGGCTAGAGGACTAATGTAAGGGTTTAGAGACTTATCTCACTAGGGGTAAGATAGATACTGCATACGGGAAAATTAAAGAGACCTTTGGAGAAAAGAGAGCCATTTGTATGAATATCAAGAGCTCAGATGGAAACCCAGTTCTAAGCAAACAACGGAAAGCAGAAAGATGGAAGGAGTATATAGAGGGTCTATTCAAGGGCGATATACTTGAGGACAATATTATGGAAATTGAAGAGGATGTAGATGAAGATGAAATGGGAGATACGATACTGCGTGAAGAGTTTGACAGAGCACTGAAAGACCTGAGTTGAAGCAAGGCCCCCGGAGTAGACAACATTCCATTGGACCTACTGACGGCCTTGGGAGAGCCAGTCCTGACAAAACTCTACCATCTGGTGAGCAAGATGTATGAGACAGGCGAAATACCCTCAGACTTCAAGAAGAATATAATAATTCCAATCCAAAAGAAAGCAGGTGTTGACAGATGTGAAAATTACCGAACTATCAGTTTAATAAGTCACTGCAGCAAAATACTAACGCGAATTCTTTACAGACGAATGGAAAAACTGGTAGAAGCCGACCTCGGGGAAGATCAGTTTGGATTCCGCAGAAATGTTGGAACACGTGAGGCAATACTGTCCCTATGACTTATCTTAGAAAATAGATTAAGGAAAGGCAAACCTACTTTTCTGGCATTTGTAGACTTAGAGAAAGATTTCGCCAATGTTGACTGGAATACTCTCTTTCAAATTCTAAAGATGGCAGGGGTAAAATACAGGGAGCGAAAGGCTATTTACAATTTGTACAGAAACCAGATGGCAGTTATAAGAGTCGAGGGACATGAAAGGGAAGCAGTGGTTGGGAAGGGAGTGAAAAACGGTTGTACCTTGTCCCAGATGTTATTCAATCTGTATATTGATCAAGCAGTGAAGGAAACAAAAGAAAAATTCGGAGTAGGTATTAAAATCCATGGAGAAGAAATAAAAACTTTGAGGTTCGCCGATGACATTGTAATTCAGTCAGAGACAGCGAAGGACTTGGAAGAGCAGTTGAACGGAATGGATAGTGTCTTGAAAGGAGGATATAAGATAAATATCAACAAAAGCAAAACGAGGATAATGGAATGTAGTCGAATTAAGTCGGTTGACGCTGAGGTAATTAGATTAGGAAATGAGACACTTAAAGTAGTAAAGCAGTTTTGCTATTTGGGGAGCTAAATAACTGATGATGGTCGAAGTAGAGAGGATATAAAATGTAGACTGGAAATGGCAAGGAAATCGTTTCTGAAGAAGATAAATTTTTTAACATCGAGTATAGATTGCAGTGTCAGGAAGTCGTTTCTGAAAGTATTTGTATGGAGTGTAGCAATGTATGGAAGTGAAACATGGACGATAAATAGTTTGGACAAGAAGAGAATAGAACCTTTCGAAATGTAGTGCTACGGAAGAATGCTGAAGATTAGATGGGTACATCACGTAACTAATGAGGAGGTATTGAATAGAATTGGGGAGAAGAGGAGTTTGTGGCACAACTTGACAAGAAGAAGGGACCGGTTGGTCGGACATGTTCTGAGGCATCAAAGGATCACAAATTTAGCATTGGAGGACAGCTTGGAGGGTAAAAATCGTAGAGGGAGACCAAGAGATGAATACACCAAGCAGATTCAGAAGGATGTAGGTTGCAGTAAGTACTGGGAGATGAAGAAGCTTGCACACGATAGAGTAGCATGGAGAGCTGCATCAAACCAGTCTCAGGACTGAATACCACAACAACAACATGTTTACTCTATGGTTTTGCTTTGACATTACTTCATCTGGTGGTATAAAACAACATTTCGTCACGTTTTCCTCGATTTCTTTTACTTCAATGTATTCTTCATCCGAACTATCTTCTGTATCTGACCGTTCTGGGTCACTGTTCGGTTACAACAGAAACTCCTTTGTTTGGCACATTGTGAGGGGCCCACTTGTACGTGGAAACCGATTTTGTAATATATTTAATGAAAAATGATACGAAATGGTTATCACATGTAGAAAAGATTTAATCTTTGACACCACTAAACCAAAGATGTAGCCTGAGTGGCAGAATCGATTGCAAGTAGGGGCGCATCGAGCGCAGTAGCAGTTTCCGTTGCAGCCTGTTAAAGGTGGGGTATGCGACAAAGCTAGTGGCTAGCTGTGAGTATTTATGGACGCAGCATAATACAATTTTGTAAGGTAATGAAATTTTGTATATTTAGTTTTAAGTATGCAGCAATGCAATGTGAATCTTGCTAATTTTATAGTAATGTCCCTTCAACGTAAGAACCAAGTATTTGCAATCAGGTTTAATGTATATGTTGATTAGGTATACCCGATTTGTAATATTTTGTGCGTTTTGTAATCCCGATACAGACAATGCATTTTGTTAAACGATGTTAGCCTTGTGACGTGTAGCAATCTAAATGGGTTTAATTTCGTCAGTAAGTGAGAATTGTAGAACACCTGAGAAGTTCACTGATTTTGAAGTTAATGTAAAATGTTTCATATTAGATTTTGTGATGGAGAAAATTTATTTCGACTACAATTTTCAAACTGAAGCATTCGGTCTTAGCATATCCCGTTATCAGTACCTCATATTCTTACATGTCGTGTTTGTTTAAATCCAATGAGTATTTTTTTTAAAAAAAGAAATGATTTTTCAGTCAGAGTCAGAAAAATATTTATGTGCCAGAATCAGAAAAATATTCATGTTTGTAACACTTTCAATGCGGGGAGCATTGCACAGCGCTGATCCAGTATCAAAAATTATCACTGAATATTTACAAGGTTATCCATTATCAACTAATATACTGACATTATTCGTATGAAGCCATTTTACGGCTGGCATTGCAGTTCGCTGTGCCAAGATTGAATACTTCGTACGCCTACTGTGAAGAGAACAGAATATCAAGATTACATCTGTTGCGACCTTAGAGTTAAGGGAAACGTATTTCATTGTTTGTTTGCGTAGGGAATTTCATCAGTTTCTTGAACAGGTCCACAGAACTCAGTGCTCACGAGAATGAGTAAACTCATTGGCATTGATTTCGTTGTAGCGATTATATACTGGTTTTCCTGATTAAGTGGTTTAATTTTCCTTTGGATTACAGTAAAACTGATTAAACACTCCATTTGTTCAACAACACAACACAATAAATTTGGATAGCACAAAATAATATTATTTACAAAGAACGTTACACTTGGCGATCGCTCTGCCAGTTGTTCTCTTTGTGAATTCTTTGATGTTAAAATAGTCAGATAAATATATTCTGTTCTCTCAACCACTTTGTAGCAATAATAGTAGTAACATTTTTTGGTCAAGACGCAGTTATCTAACTAGTATAAATTTTTTCTACAGTTCATCGGCATTCTTATGCTCCGTCTTGTTTTTTTTTTTTTTTTTTTTCATTTGAGTTGAGCGTTTTAATTTTGTCATTGGATTTGCATCCTGTAAGTGATTTAAGATGCCGCGCAAAACTGTTAAGGTTCCGGCGCGTAATCTTACAATTAAAGATACCGAACTGGACGACTTTCCGATTATTGACAACAATGTTGAGAATGATTAACCACTCTGTGGTACAACAGTTGCAAAGCACCACAGAAAACGTGAGTTCCGTTTCCAAAAATAATGAACAAATTCCTGACACTATAATTTCACCCACTAATTTGGCAGACGGCAGATTCCAATATTGCGGACGCCGCTGATCTGCACACGGCTGTTGTTCGCAATTCAAAACTTTATTGTTTAACGAATGAGGTCAATGATTTACCTACTTTTCACACAATTAGACTGCCAATAGTATGTCAGAGGAAAGAATAGTACAAAGTCTGTCTTGGAAATCCATCGTATTTTATTAAGGATAATTGTGCGGATAATGCAACAAACGAGACGTTCATGGTTGTATATTATGTCTCCACATCATAAAACACAACACAGGTGATACCCGACGCATCAATTGAAAAGAATACGGATGCGACGCTCCAAAATCTCATGCAAATGATGGTTAACCTGAACACTCAGTTCCATGAATAGTTTTCTACTTTACGAGAAATCCAGATTGACACCACAACGCAGTTTAATGAACAATTTTCCAATATACGAGTAATACAAGCTGACACCACCACTCAGTTCAATAAACAATTTTCCGCCATACGTGATGAGCTTAGCCGGCCGGTGTGGCCGTGCGGTTCTAGGCGCTTCAGTTTGGAACCGCGTGACCGCTACGGTTCGCAGGTTCGAATCCTGCCTCGGGCATAGGTTTAAGTAGTTCTAATTTCTAGGGGACTGATGACCACAGATATTAAGTCCCATAGTGCTGAGAGCCATTTGAACCATTTTTTTGATGAGCTTAAATTGTACACAGAAACGAGTGATAACCGTTTCAAACAGGTACATACAGATATTAAGGCTAGTGAAAAACGTCTTTCCGATAAAGTTGAAGTGATAGCCAGGCAATGAGCGGACAGTACCAAAGTTCGAGAGATGACATTAATACTTTAAAATATCAATGTAGTGAAACCTATAAAAAGCTTACAGATGAAATCCAATCAGTTAATGAATGAGTAGATCAACAAGACATTCGATTAGATGCACGTCTTAAAGTTCACACTGAGACCTCAGAAAAACGATACAAAGACTTTCTCTGTAAACACAAAGAAGAAAACAGTCAGTTTTTTCAGTCATTAGCAGTACAAAGACAGGAAGTAGAGCAGCAGTTGCTCACTAGTCTTACAACCCTTGTTGACGCTAGTATAACTTCCGTTACAGACGTGTGTAACACAATAAAGCAATCACAGAACCAAATACAGGCAGACAATTTTTCAATATTTGGATTTCAAAACCACTATTGACACGCGAATCCAAAGAGTTGAAAAAAAGTGTACGGATGACATTGAGTCGTTAAGCTCCCGTCTAGATCAAATAGAGCTGGTGCACCTGACACAACTGAAGGAGATTTGAAAAAGATGAACAAAACTACACGCAAACTGCAGAAGCAAGTCGATGCTTTGGATTCAAACAATTCCACACACATTCTTACGCTCACGGAAAGATGTGATGAGCTATCGGCAAAATAGAAACACTTGAAAATCAAACCGAAAATAAATCAGACAACACAGCTCCCACTCCGTTCATCGAATCTCAAGAATATCAATAGATGCAGCAAACATTAAATCAGCTTGGTGCACATAACAGTTCATTTCATAGGAAAGTTAGCAGTTTACATCAGGAAGTAGACAATATCAGAAAATTTTCTTCACGTTATCAGTGACACAGCAACAGTTACCTACTTTTCAGTCTTACAATAATTTGAGCAGACTACAAAGAGTGCGCGACTTTGATACAAGCCAGTCATCTCACAATCAGTTCTTTTACGCCGCCGAACCCTCTCAAAATCTACAACGCGAAGGATTCGACTATAAACATTTCTTATCTGTAAAGAAATTCAAGGTATTTAGAAATAACCGCACAGACCTGCATCCCCTTGATCGGGTGCAGCAATTTTCATTTTCGCTGCCACCAAACTGGCCAGTGAAACACAAGCTCGAATTTATCTGCAGCTCTTTAGAGGGAGAACCTAAGATGCGTATGAGACCCATAGCAAGGCAACGTCGATCCGTCGAAGCGTTTCAAAATGCTTTTCTACCTGCGTATTGGTTCGGAAACGACTCAGCGAGGAATTAAAGACCAACTAATTAGTTTACCCAATTTTGAATACTCCATTTCTCCAACTATCACCCAGTTTTTTGAATATATGGTTCAACAAAACCCGTACCAGACCGAACCGTATTGCCAATTGCGCTCATATAATTATGTATCTCAAAACTTACGCGCTCATTACGAATTCCCCTTCTCACCGGACAGCGAAAGGAAAGCATTTCAGCTTTCAGGGACTTATTACAGTTATTAGAAATTCAACAATAGGGCTGCTTTTGTCGATAAGAACTTTAATAACGGCAATCAAGGTAACAACTCATTCGGTTACAACGAGCAATCCCGCTCATTCCATAGCAAAAGAAATAAAATATTTGGTTCCGATAACGATTTTCAGGGACATGCTAACAAGAGACAACACTTAATGTGGTGTCACCGCCAGACACCACACTTGCTAGGTGGTAGCCTTTAAATCGGCCGCGGTCCGTTAGTATACGTTGGACCCGCGTGTCGCCACTGTCAGTGATTGCAGACCGAGTGCCACCACACGGCAGGTCTAGAGAGACGTCCTAGCACTAGCCCCAGTTGTACAGACGACTTTGCTAGCGATGCTTCACTGACAAATACACTCTCATTTGCCGAGACGATAGTTAGCATAGCCTTCAGCTACGTCATTTGCTACAACCTAGCAGGGCGCCATTACCAGTTTATATTGAGATTGTTATTAATGTATCAACAAGAGCGATGTTCTCCAATTATGGATTAAAGTTAAGTATTCCAGAAGCTATGTACTATTTTTGGCTACTATAATTCCTTGTCATTTTCCAGACCTCACGCCAGCCTGCGTGAGCTTAAACGCGTGCCTTTCGGCTTCCTCCAAACTCCGTGAATTGGCTCCTGCCAATTCACAACACTTAATATGATAACCAGTGTACTCAGCAACAGCAACTACATCAGAATTTCGATGCCAACAATCACAGTTTCCAGCCCCAATTCTGGCCGCAGCAGCCCGGAAATATCCAACAACAATACGGTCGACAAGCCCAAGCGAAGGTCATGTTCCACCACCTAGCTCTGCCAGTCCAGAAATTTTACGCATTCGCAAGGGAATAACTTCTCCCACAAAAACCAATGGTCACAGTCACATCGAAGCGATCAATGGGAAAGAAATTTTCACCACAAGTAGAAGGGAATAATCAACAATTTAAGCGTAGTTTTCGCAACAGCAACTTTCATGACAATCAGCCCTAGTAGTCTCAGTTCATTCCTAATGAACCTAATGTTCGTTTCCATCCACCGCTGAATCCTGCAGACCAAAACAACCCTACAGTACATTTAATTGCACCGTGACAGCAATCTTCTGCCACCAATCAGCTCACTAATAATGTATGACTAGAAACTACCGAGGCTGTTCAATCGGAACACGTGCAATGCAATTCTTCTACTCATAATAATACTCACTTCGACGACATTGTTGTTGTTGTTGCGGTCTTCAGTCCAGAGACTGGTTTGATGCAGCTCTCCATGCTACTCTATCCTGTGCAAGCTTCTTCATCTCCCAGTACCTACTGCAGCCTACATCCTTATGAATCTGCTTAGTGTATTCATCTCTTGGTCTCCCTCTACGACTTTTACCCTCCACGCTGCCCTCCAATACTAAATTGGTGATCCCTCGATGTCTCAGAACATGTCCTACCAACCGATCCTTTCTTCTAGTCAAGTTGTGCCACAAGCTTCTCTTCTCCCCAATTCTATTCAATACCTCCTCATTAGTAATGTGATCTACCCATCTAATCTTCAGCATTCTTCTGTAGCACCACATTTGAAAAGCTTCCATCCACTTCTTGTCCAAACTATTTATCGTCCATGTTTCACTTCCATACATCGCTACACTCCATACAAATACTTTCAGAAACCACTTCCTGACACTTAAATCTATACTCTATGTTAACAAATTTCTCTTCTTCAGAAACGCTTTCCTTGCCATTTACAGTCTACATTTTATATCCTCTCTACTTCGACCGTCATCAGTTATTTTGCTTCCCAAATAGCAAAACTCATTTACTACTTTAAGTGTCTCATTTCCTAATCTAATTCCCTCAGCATCACCCGACTTAATTCGACTACATTCCATTATCCTCGTTTTGCTTTTGTTGATGTTCATCTTATACCCTCCTTTCAAGACACTGTCCATTCCGTTCAACTGCTGTTCCAAGTCCTTTGCTGTCTCTGACAGAATTACAATGTCATCGGCGAACCTCAAAGTTTTTATTTATTCTCCATGGATTTTAACACCTACTCCGAACTTTTCTTTTGCTTCCTTTATTGCTTGCTCAATATACAGATTGAATAACATCGGGGATAGGCTACAACTCTGCCTCACTCCCTTCCCAACCACTGCTTCCCTTTCATACCCCTCGACTCTTATAACTGCCATCTGATTTCTGTACAAATTGTAAATAGCCTTTCGCTCCCTGTATTTTACCGCTGCCACCTTCAGAATTTGAAAGAGTATTCCAATCAACATTGTCAAAAGCTTTCTCTTAGGGGGACATTATTACAAGAGAGACACCAAACTCAAAAGAATATTTCTCATTGCAGTGTTGAAATCAAAATTGATTTGTATTTATTTTCTGCAGTGATCGACTCTGGTTCGCCAGTAACAGTGATAAATGAAACAGCATTCCAAAAATGTAACGCTGACAATACCTGTCCTACCTTTCCACTTGGTAAGACGAAAATTCGAAGCGCAATCTCTGACAAGGGAGTAAATGCGAAACAGCAAACCCCCCCTATCTTTTATACTTGTTGATCACACATTTCACGCTAATGTCTGGATCGTTCCTCTCTTAAAAAACGACGTCATCTTTGGTATGGATTTCCTTGTCAAACATGACGCTGTTATCAACTTTAATAAATCCTCGCTTATACTGAAATCTGATACGCAGCAACTATCTGTCACTTATACTGAAATCTGATACGCAACAACTATCTGTCACTTTTCAGAATACTTTGTCAGCTGAGGAGCAAGACATTAACAGAGTAGAGGTCATTTCAGCATCTAAGAATACTAATTGCCGTACAACATTCTTTACAGACACGTATTTCCGCAATAACAATATCCCTGAGGAAGTAGATTATGACATTGTGCAGACGATCAACAGTAAGGTGAATGACTGTAAAGCCTCGACCGACGAAGAGCGCCAACAATTATGACTTTTGTCGTGTAACAATCCAGATGTGTTTAATTATGTCAGGAAGTGAGAATTGTAGAACACTTAAGAAGTATACTGATTTGAAGTTAATGTAAAAGGTTTCGTATTAGATTTTGTCAAGGAGAAACTTTATTTGGAATACAATTTTCGAACTGAAGTATTCGGTCTTAGCATATCCTGTTATCAATACCTCATCCTCTTCCATGTCGTGTTTGTTTGAATTCAATGAGTGTTTTTTTTTAAAAAGAAATGATTTTTCAGAGTCAAACATATTAGTGTGCCAGAGTCAGAAAAGTATTAATGTTTGTAACAGATTCAATGCGGGCAGCATTGCGCAGCGTTGAGCCAGTATCAAAAATTATCACTCAACATTTGCAAGGTTATTCATTTATCGACTAATCTACTGACGCTTTTTGTATGAAGCTATTTTACGGCCGGCATTACACTTCACTGAGCCGCGATTGAATATTTTGGATGCCTACTGTGGAAAGAACAGAATACCAAGATTACATCCGTTGCGACTCAAGAGCTAAGGAAAATGTATTTCATTGTTTATTTCCATAGGGAATTTTATCAGTTTATTGCACAGGGCCATAGAACTCGGTGTTCACGAGACTGAGTAAACTTCAGAGGGATTGATTTAGTTATAGGCATCACATACTGGTTTTCCAGATTAAGTGGTTTAATTTTTCTTTGGATTACAGTAAAACTGATAAGCACACCATTTGCTCAACAACATAACACACAGTAAATTTGGGTAACACAAAAATATTTTTAAAGAACGTTACAACTCGTTAATTTCCTCTTCCGATCTTTCGTCGGGTCTTACGGATTCAGGGTCACGGTTTCCTCGTAATGTTCTTAGTTCTTTTTTTTTTTCACAGCTTCTTCTTCGTCTGAACAGTCTTTTACATCAGCTGTAATGTGTCTACCTTTACTTCATATTTTGTGTAGTCCTCGTGAATTTCAGTAATTTGTAAACAGTGATCTGTATCTACTGCTTCCGGGCTACTGACAAGAGTTTGTTCTCCTGGCGATTCCTTAGTCAGGAATATTTCGCCAGCAACGCTGACGGTTTCATCTTCTTCCATTCCCCTAATTGCGACCGTATTTATCTTCTTACTATTGATCTCAGTGTTACTGTCAGCTCGCGTACTTTGCGCCTTGCCCTTCTCCTCACTACTTGCCACCTCTTTACAAATTGCAGTTCGCGAACTTTTTGCTGTGCTAAATATTTCAATTTCCTCCTTTACACAGGGCCACGTCCTCTTCTCGACGTCTCTTTATCTCCTTTCGCTACTACCTATCCGTTTGGTTGTATAATCAGTTTTGAAATCCTCCCACTCACACTTGGCACAGGTCATCGATCTGTTCACATCAACTAGTGATCCCCGACAGCTCATTTTCACAAATTGTTCAAACTATCGTCGGCGCTTTTTTCCACGCCTACGAATATGTTCAAGCTTACTCTTGCCCCGGTGTCGTTGCCTGCCGAAGCAGATTCATTTTATTTTACTGTGACGCTTTCATTTTGCTCTACTGCCATAACTACATCTTCCATACGAATACTTGATCAGTCTGTTGTATTCTTCGCCGGATAATATAAGTTTCATCATCTGCCAGCGGTGACTCATTCCTGAGAGGACCTGCGGTGTTCCGCAATCGCTCTCTCGAGGTTTAAATTCATTACGTCGACGCCGGTATTGTTTCTTAGGTTTGGACCGTGAAAATCCGTCCGCGTTAGTTTGGCCCGCAACATCCATGGCCCTTAGTTTTCCACGTTGTTGTTGTCGTCGACATATTGCGGTGCAAATCCTCCTCCGCGAGTGTATCAAGTACATCGACCTCTGTCACTACCTCGTTGAACAATATTAACTTGATACCCATAGCCATCATTTTGTTCATTGTCATTGTTATTACTCCTATTGCTGTTATTATGGCGATAATCGCCATTACTTTGCCAATGATTTTCATCCTCTACTCTTTCTCAAACCGCAGGAAAGATTTTATGATTGCTTCTTACGTATCTCTTCGAATCCTCTGGCAGCTTTTTCCATATCCCATATAATTTCAGATTCGGATTGGCCACTTCCTAAGTGTGTCTGTTTTTGGTACCAGGATTTAAAGAAATCTTTCATAGAGTTTCTCCTCTTATTGTCATATAATCTAGCCATTGTGAATTCTCGCTGCAAACAACCTTGTTTTTGTTCTGATCGGTATTCCTCCGTAGACTTTTGCTTGAATTCGTTAAACGACATCTGCTTAGCGTTCAAATTTTGTCCCCATCGCTTAGCACCCCCTGCTGGTGCACTGGTAACTACGTTAATCTTTTCCTGAGCTGTCAAATATTCAGGAAAAATCCTTTCGAAATTTCTCCGATTATCTAATGGGTGGCAGCCAGTGTTCCTTTAGCCTAGATCAAAGCGCTCTTCACTTCTATTAGTTTCACCTTCTAATAGTTCGTAAATGTGGTATGCTATAATTGACGCAGCTAGACTTGTTTCTTATTATCTTTTCATGGTCGCAGATTTTGCCTTGAATTTGTGAGGTGTTTTTGTTACACTTCTGTTCGCAAACATTTACTTGGTTGCTTATTTCATTCTCAATATCTACTACTGTCTCTCTAAAATATGAAATTTCAGTTTTAAATTTGTTTTCAGACGGAAGACACCCTATGGGGAGAGAGAGAGTTTTAGTTTTAGCGAATAAAAATTTAAGAAGCAAATAAGTATTTTTTACTTATCCGTAACCATTTTCCATTCAAAACTGAGAACACGGATTTTCTTGAGTTACAGCACCAACTACCAAGAATCAAAACAAATGTTTAAGACAAAATGTACGTAGTTTTTTATGTACACTACTGGCCATTAAAATTGCTACACCAAGAAGAAATCCAGATGATGTATGGGTATTCATTGGACAAATATATTATACTAGAACTGGCATCTGATTACATTTTCACGAAATTTGGGTGCATAGATTACCACAGTTCATCAAGAGTAGCGACTGGCGTATTGTGACGACCCAGTTGCTCGGCCACCATTGACCAGACGTTTTCAATTGGTGAGAGATCTGGAGAATGTGCTGGCCAGGGCAGCAGTCGAACATTTTCTGTATCCAGAAAGACCCGTACAGCACCTGCAACAAGCGGTCGTGCATTATCCTGCTGAAATGTAGGGTTTCGTAGGGATCGAATGAAGGGTAGAGCCACGGGTCGTAACACATCTGAAATGTAACGTCCACTGTTCAAAGTGCCGTCAGTGCGAACAAGAGGTGACCGAGACGTGTAACCAATTGCACCCCATACCATCACGCCGGATGATTACGCCAGTATGTCGATGACGAATACACGCTTCCAATGTGCGTTACCGCGTTGCCGCCAAACACGGATGCGACCATCATGATGCTGTAAACAGAACCTGGATTCATCCGAAAAAATGACGTTTTGCCATTCGTGCACCCAAGTTCGTCGTTGAGTACACCATCGCAGGCGCTCCTGTCTGTGATTCAGCGTCAAGGGTAACTGCAGCCATAGTCTCCGAGCTGCTGTAAACGTCGTCGAACTGTTCGTGCAGATGGTTGTTGTCTTGCAAACGTCCCCATCTGTTGACTTAGGGATCGAGACGTGGCTGCACGATCCGTTACAGCCATGCGGATAAGATGCCTGTCATCTCGACTGCTAGTGATACCGGGCCGTTGGGATCCAGCACGGCGTTCCGTACTACCCTCCTGAACCCGCCGATTCCATATTGTGCTAACAGTCATTGGATCTCGACCAACGCGAGCAGCAATATCGCGATACAATAAACCGCAATCCCACCTTTATCAAAGTCGGAAACGTGATAGTACGCATTTCTCCTCCTTACACGAGGCATCACAACAACGTTTCACCAGGCAATGCCGGTCAACTGCGGTTTGTGTGTGAGAAATCGTTTGGAAACTTTCCTCATGTCAGCACGTTGTAGGTGTCGCCACCGGCGCCAACCTTGCGTGAATAGCTAATCATTTGCCTATCAAAGCATCTTATTGCTGTCGGTTAAATTTCAATTGTGTAGCACGTCACCTTCGTGGTGTAGCAATTTTAATGGCCAGTAGTGTATAATCTGATTCTACAATAAAAAATTGGCGTTCCTATTTGAAATTTTAATGTTGCCTCCCGCCCCACCCCCAGGGGGCTGGAGTGGCACGCTAATTTTAGCACCAGAAGATGTCCCACTCGAAAATAATCACCTTTGGATTCTACACATTTTTTCGTGTGAAGCTTATTTTTCGAGTTATTCTGGTTTGTCAACTTAAAATTTACACCCTTTATATGTCGTCAACTCTGTTACAAATGAACAAGTTTTTACAGACAAAACACACAGCGCATGCGTCGTCATTTTCGGTGTCGTGCATAAATTTTCAGTGTAATACAGGTACAAAGGTAAATTGCGGGGGGGGGGGGGGGGGGGGGATTTAAGCAACCAAATGAAGACCACGGGTGCCGTACGATGAAGTGTTACGTGTGAAGATCGATTGTCGGTAAGCTTCCCTGTGGCTTCTGATTTCTCTTATTTTCGCGCGCTGGTCATTTCGTTATGACAGTGTAAGAGGAAGCAATAGGTTGTCTGATTCTTCTTGGAGCGTTTATTCCGGAAATTTATACTGTAAACCTCACCGTGTCACACGACTCCACTCTTGTAGCATCCAGCATTGTGGTGAATACATCCATAACACTCTCGTGGTTTCAAGTATAATCCATGACGGAACGCACAGCTCTTCTTTGTAACTTCTCAGTCGATTCTATTAATCGCACTTGATGAAGGTCTGAGACTGGCAGTAGGCTGAACAAGTCTTTTGCAAGCCACTTGTTTCATAAATGAATAACATTTCCTGTATATTCTCTCCACTGAATCTCAACCTGACATCTGTTAATCTTACAGCTGTATGTTCCACAATGGCTCGCTCTGGGTAGTAGATTCGAGAACACAGAATAAAATAACACTACTGTCTTGTATCGCATCATTAACGTACTCAGATAATCCTACGCTCCTGGCGGAACAGGCAAATCAAATCCTCCCTTTTTTTCTGCAACTTCTTCTAGATGGATACATCAATTTACATTAAATTTGAGAGGTTGTAATTGAGGTGCAGCTATTCACAGATGTCCCCTGTGGGCTGAAATTATCGTATGAGAGCGTAACTTGGTATATATTGCAATCCCCTACTGCGGAACCGATATGCGCTGGAAAAAAGATTAGTTCAAATTTTGGCAACAACGTGCAAATCTGGAGCTGTGAATGCAAGAAAGTCATATAGAAATATTTCCGTATGTAAAGAATCAGGAACGAAACTTAGGCAAATAAGGTCAAACAAGTGAAAAAGGGATAATGTTGATTTTGTTCTTAAACCATCACTCACCAAAATGGTTCAAATGTGTCTAAACACTATGGGACTTAACATCAGAGCTCATCAGTCCCCTAGACTTAGAACTACGTAAACCTAATTAATCTAAGGACATCACACACATCCATGCCCGAGGCAGGATTCGAACCTACGACCGTAGCGCCAGTGCGGCTCAGGACTGAAGCGCCTAGAACCGCTCGGTCACAAAGGCCGGCCATCACTTACACAATTTGTTCAATATGAGAACCGAACACGTCAACGAGGTGCTGCATCCGTAAAATGGCATGATCAACATTTGCTCGCACAGTTCCGGTGTTCCTATATACTGGCCGTCAGATCAGAGACCGAACGTTTCCCTGACAAACGCTTTCAAATGGTTCAAATGGCACTGAGCACTATGGCACTTAACATCTGAGGTCATCAGTCTCCTAGAACTTAGAATTACTTAAACCTAACTAAGCTAAGGACATCACACACACACAGCTGCCCGAGGCAGGATTCAAACCCGCGACCGTAGCAGTCGCGCGGTTCCGGACTGAAAGCGCCTAGAACCGCTCGGCCACTGCGGCCGGCCAATCGCTTTCCTTTGGGTATTCTCAGAGTCAGATTCAGATCGGGTGGTCTTGCACTCAATTAATCTGGAAAACCGCTGGACGCAAAACGTTCGTGGAAGGTGGCATTAAGCACACCTTTCACGGGGCGAGCGACATGAGGTGTTTCCCCATCTTGCATGAAAACAGTGGTTTCCGCAGAGTTGCGGTGTTCGAAAACAGGAAACACAACGCCACACAAGGATGTCTCTGTAACATACGGAAGTTACGGTACATCTAACAGGGGCTCTGAGTGTATTCTCTACAAAGAAGAACGGATGAAAATAGTGGTGCTTGTGAATCCACACCATACACTTACATACGGGGAGTGTAACGGTTTTCGCACAGAGCACGCATTTAACAGCACCAAATTCGCAATTCTGTATATTCCCTGTACCCTGCAGTCTAAAATGTGCCTCGTCACCATAAAGAATATTTCCTGGCCACATGTAATCAACTTCGATCCTTGCCAGGAACCGAAGAGCAAATTCAGAACGTTTCTGCGGATCATGAGATTTCAGTTTCTGCGCCGTCTTGATCTTACGTGTACCGATGCAAACAGACCATCGTCGTGACACTGCAAGAGCTCTTGCACTACCCGGCAGACGTGCTGTATGGTCGGCAACAGCAACCTCATGAATAACTTCCACTGCAATAGGACGCCTAGGACCATACCGAGCTCACCTGGGTTTTCGAATTTCTTCATTTTCTTTAAGCCATTTACTGACATCGGGTCTCTGCTCAGACCTTTCACTCGGCGACACACTCCCAATGTAGCACTGTAATTACTGTTGCTGTTCTTTTGTGGGCAACAGCAGTCATGAGAGTGCTATATTGTGAGAATGTCGCTCTTCCCGATAGCCGTACCGTCCACTCACGTTATGGCTAGTCAAATGAGAGCGTACATGTCAAACCGTCATGCAAAAACCGTACAGCGCCAGGTTTGCACCTGGTGGCTAAAACAGGAACTATTTTTTTTTCCTATCACAAATCGGTTCCGCATTAATGCTTTAGCGTATCTACCGAGTTTTGCTGAAATACGGTAGTTACAGCCTACACCTGACCTCCGTGAATAGCTGAAGTTTAATTATAACCACCCTGTAGAAACTAGCTTTATTGGAAAATATTACCTAAACGTTACTGTATACAGGTTCTAAAGAAATTGCAAGTAATGCAAAACGAAAATCTGTTCGTGAGAGCTACAGTACATTGGTTGTAGTGCGCTGTATAACGAACAACATATTTCAATTGCTTCTCATAAATTATTAATAGTGCAGATGTTATTAAGTGAGGACTATAATCTACGGCTCAGGAAACAATCCCCTTACAGGAATTAAGTTTTTATTATAATTTTACTTTGCACTGAGCGAGGCAAACTCACTGATCATGTCACTGAACTCAAGTTTAGAAGCTCTGTCGTATTCTGTAAACGATGTAAAACATTTGACAGGCACAGCTTTAAGTAGTGGGTGCACATTGAATTTGTTGAGACTGCGTTCACAAGATGCTGCAGTAACTAACATTGTCTTAAATGCCTCAAAACAATTTCCATGTTTGGATAACCATATCTTAATCCATACTCTGAGGAAAAATTCAAAATATTCAAACGGGAATCCGTGTCAACGGACTCCATCAGCTCTTTCACCTGGAACTTGATAGTAGGAATTCGGTCAACTACCTTTCGTTGTTGACTTGTAGCGTCGTGTTGTCGCAGCCTTCTGACGAGTTTTCTACTCGTCATCTGCAGGTCGAGATACCTCGCAGAGTTCGTTATTCACCAGTGGAATAAGTCGACAAAACTTGTGTTTGCAATTAGTTTTCTTTGCATCAATATTGCTGCTACATTTGGCAGCAAAATCAGCTGTACATTTTTTAAGATAAGATAATTTTCATTTAAGGCGCTTCCTGACAGAAAATTCATGTCTGATCAAATGGTGTGTCATATGTGACATCAATTTTGCATTTCAATTATTGTTCTATCAAATACAAACAATCCTGTTGGCAGAACATCCGCAACTGAGCATTATAGCAGAGGTTGAAAATACCGCTTCAGTTGTAAATTACTTTATTTTCACACGACCGTTCGGGGCTTGTTACATTCCGAAACCGGTCGTGCGAAAATAAAGTAATTTGCAACTGAAGCGGTATATTTAACCTTTGTTCTATCAAATAGTTTGAATCACTCTAGCTCAAACAGTTTCGTTTCAGTTCTCAGTCGGCCGAAATTGGCAAAATTCGAAAGCCTTCAGTCAAATCGCACATTCATTTCAGCATCTGCACCAATGCGGAAGAGAAAAAAAATAGCAAAAACTAATGTCGAATATGAGTGAGCGTTGTAGGCGGCAGTTGTGTGAACAAAGCGCACTGTTGCCACGTCAGGGACAAACGTCCATTGGGCGGCAGTCAGGACCTACTCGATAACATGTTGCCAGACAAGCGACGTATCATTTTTGTCGCCCTCAGACAATATTTGTATTTCCTTGGTCCTTGAGCATTTGGTAAAGAATTCAAAAATAAATGAAATCTAGTAATTGTGGGAATGATTGATTTTTAAAAGAATACTACGAGGTTCATTCGACAATTAAAGAGACAAATTGATCTGGAGTAAAAAGCGTTATTTTTACGAAACAATACTTTTTCTACTTTTCATTCAACATCGTCCCCTTGAACATTTATGCCCGTGTTCCAACGGGCTACAAGCCTTTTTATTCCAGCTGCAAAGAACTCTTTATATTTGTGTTTTGAACCAATTTCCCACAAAATTTTTCATGTCCTCGTTGTCCTGGAACCTCTTCCTACGTAACACCACGTTCAGTGCACCAAACAAATGGAAATCACTAGGTGCTACATCAGGACTGTAAGGAGGATGAGGCGGTACTTCCCGGCTCATTTTCTCGATGGTTTCACGGGTTATTTGAGCAATATGAGGACGTGCGTTGTCTTGCTGGAGAATCACACCTCTCCTCTGAGATCCAGGACGTCTCTCTCTCGTGGCTGACTTCACCTTGTTTAAAAGCAAATCCGAGTAGTACTGGCTGTTCGTTGTTCGCATGCTCTTAGTGGTAATCACAAAAAACTGGACCTTCATCATCCCAAAACACCATCAACATCACTTTTCCTGCTAATGCTTGGGTTCTGAATTATTTCTTGACAGGTGAGTTGGTGTTCTTCCACTCCATGCTTTGTCTTTTTGATTCTGGCTCATAATAGTGAACCAAAGTTTCATCGCAAGTTAGTTTCCTTGTGTAGTCGCGTCAACTCCTTTGGGACCCATCTTGCACATGTTTTGCGGTACTTCAGCTTGTTACAGATAATGTCATGGACTGTACCAGTACTAATTTGAACCTTATCAACCACAGTCACACGGCGGTCGACACGAATAATGTCCTCAATTCGACTTTCAAGTGAGGGAGTTAAAATTGCAACTGGTTGGCCAGAACGGTGTTCGTCAGTCACTGAGTCGTGGCCATTTTTGAACTGCTCTACCCACTTGTAAAAATTTGCACGATTCATACAACCTTCGCCATAAACTTTAGACGTTCTGCAGTATATATTCACTGGTTTTCCGCCTTCAGCAAGTAAAAAACGAATAACGACCGTTGTTCAACTAATGTGGACGTTTCAAGCAGATTCGCCATCCTGAAATGTATTTTTGATGTTATAGACAAAACAATGTTCATACATCAGCTGATCAGAGCTCATCCCAGCGATGCCAACGCAAAGCCATAAAACTACAAAATTTGTCTTACTAACAGTTTTTTCCCCAGACCAATTTGTCTCTTTAATTATTGAATGACCCTTGTACACAGAGATTCATCTGTAACAGCAGTAAATATCTGAATCTTGTTCTAGTACCAAATATTAAAAGAAGACGCAATTTGTTTCCATTTAACGTAATTCTTGATATCTTTAAAATTTTATGTTGAATGCTGGAAGAAATAGGCTTATTGTATTATCCTAGCTTCAATGAAAATAAGGTCTATTAAACTAAGTGGAAAGATGAAAATACCCGACGTCGTTATTTTTTGTTTAATAATGGTACTTTTTAATTATATAGTTAGCAAATTATTTCGCTTTCCACCGGAAGAAGTTAGACAGAAATACAAAAAAAAGGTATCATACAATTTTATGTTGGCGTGTTAAACTGGGTAAGTTGTTCATCAAGTGACAAGAAAACTGGTATACTAAAATTTTCGAAAATTTGCCACAAAAGTACTTGAAAATTGTTATGAATACTACAGAAAAGTAAAGGAAAAATTTGAGTGTCATGCGATGGAGAAATATTCTATTAATAGTCATGTATAATTTCTGCAGTTGTTCAGTGCATGTACTGATAAGTTTTCCGTTAGACAAAATCGCTATATTGAAATTCCTCTAGCCTTCAACTAGCAGAGAGCGTTCAAAATGTTGTTCTTAACGCTACGAAGTCGACACATGTAAATGTAATTACGATACTCCGCGATGAAACAAATTCGGAAACGAAATTACGTATTTCGCTGTGTACAAAGGCATCCAGATTGAAGTCGTGTTGCTTGATATTCGGAAGGCATTCTGTACAGTCTCGCAGTGTCATTTAGTGAGTTGATCATTCACGGTTCAAATGGTTCTGAGCACTATGGGACTTAACTGCTGAGGTCATCAGTCCCCTAGAACTTAGAACTACTTGAACCTAACTAACCTAAGGACATCACACACATCCATGCCCGACTCAGGATTCGAACCTGCGACCGTAGTGGTCGCGCGGTTCCAGACTGTAGGGACTAGAACCGCTCGGCCACACCGGCCGGCGATCATTCATGAAAGTGGCGAGATTGGACTGAGGAAAGGTTGGGATTTTGTACGGGCGCTGATAACCGCGCAGTTGAGCGCCCCATAAACCAAACATCATCATCATCATCTTTAGTGAGTGGATTTGGGACTCCTGAAATTTCGTTCTTCCCTGGACCAAGTTGGACAATTTTTATACTGAAGTCAGTGGTGGCTTAAAGGACACCTTCGCAATTCTCTCTCACACGGTTCATTTGTGAGTACATATTTACCGTAACGTTTTTCCTCTTGTTGTTACACTTTCACTCGTGTCAGTTTACACTACTAATTACGACACACATTGAATAAATCTTGCACTTGGGCGGCTCTCGCGCCCCCGTCGGCTCGGTAACGCAACCGGCCGACTGTCTTGCTTGGGGTTTAAACCGGCCACGGTTATTCCATGTGGATGAAATGCCACTGTAGAAACGATAGAGCGAACAGCTTACGTTACCGGTAATGGAAAGGCTTCGTCTCCGAGGTAGAAAATGGGAAGACGAGAAGTAGGAGAACATTACACTACTGGCCATTAAAATTGCTACACCAAGAAGAAATGCAGATGATAAACGGGTATTCATTGGACAAACATATTATACTAGAACTGACATGTGATTACATTTTCACGCAATTTCGGTGCAGAGATCCTGAGAAATCAGTACCCAGAACAACCACCTCTGGCCGTAGTAACGGCCTTGATACGCCTGGGCATTGAGTCAAACAGAGCTTGGGTGACGTGTACAGTTACAGCTGACCAAGCAGCTTCAACACGATACCACAGTTCATCAAGAGTATTGACTGGCGTATTGAGAGGAGCCAGTTGCTCGCCCACCATTGACCAGACGTTTTCAGTTGGTGGGAGATGTGGAGAATGTGCTGACCAGGGCAGCGGTCGAACATTTTCTGTATCCAGAAAGGCCCGTACAGGACCTGCAACATGGGGTCGTGCATTATCCTGTTGAAATGTAGGGTTTCGCAATGGACCGAATGAAGGGTAGAGCCACGGGTCGTAACACATCTGAAATGTAACGTCCACTGTGCAAAGTGCCGTCAATGCGAACAAGAGGTGACCGAGACGTGTAACCAATGGCACCCCATACCATCACTCCGGGTGATACGCCAGTATGGCGATGACGAATACACGCTTCCAATGTGCGTTCACCGCGATGTCGCCAAACACGGATGCGACAATCACGATGCTGTAAACGGAACCTGGATTCATCCGAAAAAATGACGTTTTGCCATTCGTGCACCCAGGTTCGTCGTTGAGTACACCATCGCAGCCGCTCCTGCCTGTGATGCAGCGTCAAGGGTAACCGCAGCCATGGTCTCCGAGCTGATAGTCCGTGCTGCTGCAACGTCGTCGAACTGTTCGTACAGATGGTTGTTGTCTTGCAAACGTCCCCATCTGTTGACTCAGGCATCGAGACCTGGCTGCACGATCCGTTACAGGTATGCGGATAAGATGCCTTTCATCTCGACTGCTACTGATACGAGGCCGTTGGGATCCAGCACGGCGTTCCGTATTACCCTCCTGAACCCACCTATTCCATATTCTGCGAACAGTCATTGAATCTCGACCAACGCGAGCAACAATATCGCGATACGATAAACTGCAATCGCGATAGGCTGCAATCCGACCTTTATCAAAGTCGGAAACGTGATGGTACGCATTTCTCCTCCTTACACGAGGCATCACAACAACGTTTCACCAGGCAACGCCGGTCAACTGCTGTTTGTGTATGAGAAATCGGTTGGAAACTTTCCTCATGTCAGCACATTGTAGGTGTCGCCACCGGCGCCAACCTTGTGTGAATGCTGTGAAAAGCTAATCATTTGCATATCATAGCATCTCCTTCGTGTCGGTTAAATTTCGCGTCTGTAGCATTTCATCTTCGTTGTGTAGCAATTTTAGTGGCCAGTAGTGTACATGTGAGTATCGCTCGTGGTTAGTTCTTCCTTTCTTCTTTCGGTCAGTTCTGGCGAGTCCTTTGTGCCTCGCCACCCCTCGCTACGATCCTGTGTGTGACGCGTCCACTGCCGCGTTACGTGAGTATCGACAGAGACAGGTGAGGAGGGCCCTACTGCTCCGCCGGAAGCAGAGGCGGCTGTGCAAGCACGAAGCGGTGACTCAGAGCCGCGTGTAAACAAGTCTTATCACCGCCTTCTCTGCTGAAGCTCCGCTCCACCGCGATAAGCCCTTTCCCGGGAAGGGAAGGCTATCTCTGCTCGTCGAAACACGCAGAAAGCTGCAACAGGCTTGTACACATTCGATTCGGAGAACGTCCATATTTACGAACACCGTTGCCAGTGAGTTATAAACACAGCAGCACGTTTAGCGGTTGGAAAAAAATTGAAAACACCGATAGAAATGCACGTTTGAACATAAATTCAGATTACTCAATTATTCAAAAACAGTCTTAATCGCATTTATTATTATTATACCGCGAACCGGTTTCAACCCGACGTAGGGGTCATCTTCTGGGCGTTTACACTGTGAAATTATAAATCTCTATCAGAAAGACTCCACTATACAACAGCTAAAATTACGTAAATTTAAAGTATGTTACCCATAGGTCGACTGCTGGTGCTGTCACTCCTGTCTACATAACGGCAGGAAACTACGCGAGACTAACCCTTCGTATGGGCCTAAATAGCGTGCTGAGATCACGTGAATAGACGGCAACACCCCCAGCGGCGATCAACTGCATTTAATACAGTTTATTATATGTAATTACTAGTCACTTTGGTTCATCATAAATTTAAGTGACAGTAAATAACAGAGAACGGAACCATTACATTTTTAAAAAAGTTACAATTATAATGTTAATTATAAAATAATAACACGTTGCGCTGTTGTATTTGACCGCGAACGGCACTTGTGCGATATATCGTCGATACTTTGCGATTATCAGTCGTGGTCGGAACAGTGTTCGGCGTAGTTGTGAAAGCATTATGTCGCAGCTAAGTGAATTCGAACGTGGGCAACTTGTTTTCGTACTCCTATTGTGGGCGCTTCCGTAAGGAAGCGAGCTGAAGTGCTCCGTGTTTTAAGATTTATACCGCCTACGAGTAAAGCGGAACAACGTCATCCGCGAACGGTCGTTGAAGAAGATTGCGACGAAAAACCAAAGGGGACGACAGCTGTAAAAGTCACTACATACCTGAACGTCGTGCTCGTGAATCCTGACAGCGCCAAAAGAACATGAAGAAACTTCAATAAGCAGGGAATTTCAGGGCAAACTGGCATTCAAAAACCAGTCCGTTACAGGAAAACGAGGTGCCGAAGCCATGAAACCTGGACTGTGGAGCTACGGAGAGTCGTTCGGTCGGACGAGTCTTGTTTCGCCATGTTTCTAACTTCTGGTCTAGTTTACTTCCCAAGAGCGAAACATACCGGGGGCTCGGTTCTGATTAGCGCAGCTATATCGCACTATTACTTGCGCCCCATGGGTATTTCTGTCCCACTCTTTCAGATGGAAAGTGAAATAATTTGCAAATTATATAACTGAATAACTCCATTATTCACTTAAAAAACAATAAAAATTTGGCATATTTATTATTTCTACTCAGTTTGATAGACAATATTTTTATTTTCTTAACTGAATCTTCCGTCGGTTCTTGGTAGGTCAACATTATAATAAATGAAAAGCACCAGTTTGCTTTTGTTCTACAGTATTACTTTTATTGTGTTAACCGGTTTTCGGCTTAAAAGGCCATCTTCAGACATTTATTGAGTATTGTCACCAAAGAAGTTACAATTTTTGCATACAACTTTGGAAGAGAAGTTACACGTCTAGATTGAAGCAGAGACATACAGTAAGTAACATCTTTGACAGTGTGGTGGTAATGCATTGAAAAAGTTAAAAATTGTACAGTAAATAAATGAAAATGGAGTAGATAGGAAGAATTTTTAACATAAAATAGGAACAGCATGCCTACATAGCAGTTTCTATTAATGAAGAAAAATAATAAAATACAATTAGTGCTTGGCAGGGCTACTTTAGGAGGTGTAAAACATGGAGAGTGATTCACAAACCAATTAGAAGAAGAAACAATTATCAGTGTAACTACAGAATACTTATGGAACTTAAGCAATATCAATACTATAAACAGAAACAAATAAATAAATAAATGCAGGAAAATGGAGGAGTTTGAGGAAACATTCAGTAAATGCAATCTTTGAGAGTGTGGTGATACTGCATTTTTTGAAGGTAAAAAGGCTGAACGATACACAGAAACAAAAGGAGCAAACAGCAAATCACTAACATTATTTTCAAAACTGCGGCTATGTAACAGTTTGCATTCATTAAATGAACCAAGTAAAATATAAACAATATTTGATGAGACAACTACAAGAGGTATTAAACATGGACAGTAACAGAAGTACTAGTTGAAAGAAAGCCTTAACAATTGAAACTACGGTCTATATAGAATACATAGACATGTTCAATAAAATAAAAGAAATTAATGAGTACAGGAAAATGGGAATATGTGGGAACAGACAGTGTGGGAAGTAATGAACAACAGAGATGATTGTATGAAGTTTAGGAGAGGGGAAGTGTTGAGCAGTGCCTGGTCATTCAGGATTAGACCTGGACTGTGGGCTAGATGTTTGTTAATTTCCAGGGCTTCCAGCAGCTTGAGTTTATGGCCTTTATTTGCTAACTGCAGTACATGGAACACTGGCTGGCAGTTGTGATCCTCAATCAGTACATGCTCAGCAAATGTGGTGTCAGAATTCTGCAACCTCGAGCTGGGTTCATGTTCAGCCAGCCTAGCTATTATGCCTCTGCCTGACTGACCGAGGTAAAACTTGTCACAATCAGAACAGGTAATTTTGTATACCCCACTGTTGGCTAATAACTGTCTTATCTTTGCTATTGAAAGTACACCGAGCTGTCGTGTTCTTAACATATTAGGGGAGCCTATACTTGCAGGGTTTCAGTGCTTTGGCTACAATCTGTGATACCTCTCCTAGATATGGTTGTGTACACCATTTCTTGCAGACGGTGGGTGGGGAAGCATATGGGCCATAGAGGAGGGGTATATTTTTATTAACGCTAGAATAATACAACAAGTCCTGTTCCCATGTCCCATATGACAACGTTCTTTTTCCGCGATGATGACGCTGTGTACCAAAGTCAACTGGACCACAGTTCAAACAGTTCCCATCGTCCAGAACTGGTTTTGCGAGCACGAGGATGGAATTGCCGTATCTCCCCCGACCACCGCACTCACCAGATGCCAATGATACTGAGTGTTAGTGGTCTACTTGGAGGCCAGGAGGCGTGTTACCTGAACTTGACTCTATTTTGCATGAATAATGATGAAAGATACTTTTAAAACCATACAAGGCCTTCTGTGAATGATCTCGAGACGAACTGAAGCTGTTTCGAATGCAACGGTTCTCCTATGCCGTATTACGCGTGGTAATGTGTTGCGTTTTTTGTGTTTCCATATTTTAGCCCATCTCCGGTACTATAGACGTAACGGATAACCTGGTGTCATCTGCTGTAGTGTACGAGTACGATCTAGAACCATTTAACCGCTTACCGAACCATACACTGCCAAAAATTAAACGAAATAATAATTTAAATAAAAGTAACTTTTTTAATATAACGCGTTTTCAAACAGGAATAAAAGTATAAAGTAATGTCTCCAGATCCGTAGAGGTTCCTAACGCCATACAGACTGTCCTGGAAATCTGTGATTGTGAATTTTTAATAGCTATGATAATACTTTTAAGATTTATAATGCAAAAAGTGCGGTGCGTGCAGTAGATAACAGTTCGGAGTGAACTATTCATGCATCAATTATGTACTGCATCCCCCACAAGTTTTTAGTTAAAAATCTTATAAATAATTTCATAGCTATTAAAAACTCACAATCACAAATTTTCGGGACTATATACATGGTGTCAGGAAACTACGTGGGGCTAGGATATAATATTTTACCAAGTTTAGTCTGACTTAATATGTGACTGAATAAAAATATATTTTCATCTAAATAATTATTTTCTTCTCTCAGTCCTGTGTGTATGAGTAATTTCTCAGTATATTTACGCATTTTCCTGTGTAATTTTTAAGTAACATTTACGCAGTTTCCTGAGATTATAAGAGAGACAGGTGTTAAATTTCAGGTTTATTTCCGTGTCCGTGAAACAGAACAGTTTTACAAGCTGCGACTCGGTCGCGAATTGAACAGTGACCCTAAAAGAAAATAAATTTCCTTTATTGACGTCTATGGTCACAATTTTTTTATATCATCATACTACCATTTTAGGTCTATCATGACCATCTTCAGATTTGTTTTACGAAAAACGTGTCCTAATATACTGGGGCCATAGTGGCATTGTCAAATGCTAAACACAAAATCAACGCCAGCATCTTCAGACATATGTAAATAATAGTACATAAAGAGTCATGTTGTGAGCAGCACTACCGTTTAAAACACGTTTGTGTTGAACAGTGGTTTTGAACTGTTTAAAACAAGGCGGTCATTATAGACCTAAACCGGTAGTCTGATGACATAAAAAATTTGTGACCATGGACGTGAAGTAAAGTAAATTCAGAATAGTTTTATACCTACCTACCAACAATATATCAACGCAATTAACTGCTATTTTCCTAATAATGGAAGGTGGATACACTTAATATTTCACAGGTGTTTCACATTCATGAAACAATGTTTTCGATACACCGTAGCACGCAAAAAATGAGTAGCGTGCCGTGTGTCTAATCAGTAAAATCATGAATGACGCAGCTAACTGCTTTCAAAAAGCCATAGATTATGACGAATGGAATTAAGTTACTTGTATGATTAATGTTTGCAACATTTGTAATTAGCACAGTACTGTCGCAATCGACATTTTTAAATGGAGCTATTTGCATTATTAATCAGTGTTCGCGGGCCAAGATAGGAACACAGCGACATAACGAATGTTAAAGGTCAACAGGCCGCGTGTTCGCCATTATTGCTGCATGAGCATAGCATACCAGCTCAGTTTCGGTTCTGACAGTACCTCACTCCTAGTTACCACACTTCCTGCATACTAACTAAACTAGAATTCAGACTAAGAGGGTGGATCCAGCGCCGGCGCATTAGATGCCAAGGCCAGGCGTCTGGGTTCGCATCCCGGCCCAGCACATAGTTTACCGGAAATGTCAACACAGCACGCAGATCAATTGATTTGTTAAGGATAGCATAAAAGAGATAACATTACGATGAGCTGGGAAGCTGGCTTTTCACATTTACTAGATTTTCTGTCTCATTTAGCGCAAAATTTAAGTATAAGTGTTGACAAACAGTACGCTACGGTTTTTCTTGTTTCAAGAACTCCTTAATAAATCAGTGATATATTTTAAAGAACTGTATCATCGGAAATGAAAATCTGTAAGTTCTGACGCAACTCATAGACAAAATCTATGAAACTGGAGAATGGCCTGAAGACTTTTTGGACGTCACAGTGGTTACTCTTGAGAAGAAAAAGCGAGCCAAGAAGTGTAGTGATTATAGAACAAGTAGTGTGATATCGCAGGTGGCAAAGATCATTGCAAGTATTCCAAATAGACGGTTGGAAAACAAAATTGAAGAATTGATGGGAGAAGACCAGTTTGGCTCCAGGAAAGGAAAAAGTACCAGAAACGCCATTGGCATGATGAGGATATTGTCAGAGAGAGTTTTGGCCGTTAACGAAGAAGTTTGCGCTTGTTTTATAGACTGGCAGAAGGCCTTCGACTGAGTCAACTGGAATATATTGGTGAACATCCTTAAGGAAATAGGAATCAACTGGAGAGATCGGAGACTTATAAGGAACTTGTACCCTATAAAGGGTAAAGGTACGACTGAACTATGGAGGAACGAACAGTGTGGAAATAGGAAGGGGAGTGAGACAAGGATGTTGTCTGTCGCCAAGTGTCTTCAACCTGTATGGAGAAATACTGGCGAGAGAAGCGCTGAAAGGATGCGGGAACTTCAAAGTAGGAGGACGTCTCATCAACACCATCAAGTATGCAGACGACCTGGTAGTGCTCGCCAAAAATCAGAGACACATGATGTACAATTTTAAATACGGCATGGAAATCAACATCGAAAAATCAAAAGTGATGCTCATATCAAAACGTGAGAAACACTTGAGGATAACTGTTGACAATCGGGAACTGGAAAATGTGAACCAGTTCAAGTACCTGGGAAGTTTTATCACAAAGGATGCCCATTGCACCAACGAAATCCGAGCAAGAATCGCCATGGCCAAAGCTGCTTTCAACAAGAAGAGGGCTCTGCTGACCAGCAAGTTGAGTTTGGCATTGAGGAAAAAACTGATTAAGTGCTACATCCGGAGCATTGCACTGTATGGAGCAGAGGCATGGGCCATGAGAAAGAAGGAGAAAAAAATACTTAGAGAGCTTTGAAATATGGTGCTGGAGGGGAATGGAAAAGATCAAGTGGACAGATCGCAAAAAAACTGACGATGTACTGCGAAGAGTAGGAGAGAAGAGAAGTATTCTGCGTACAATTCTTCAGAGAAAGGCCAACTGCATTGGACATGTACTTAGACACGAGGGACTCATACATGATGTCATCGAAGGGAAACTCAGAGGAAACGCAGGACGAGGAAGAAGAAGAATTCAACATCTGGACGCCATGAAAGATGAAAAGAGATACAAGAGACTGAAGGAAGAAGCTGAAGACAGGGAACAGTGAAATCAGAAATTCTCCGTACGAAGACATGGACCTGCCACTAGGCAGAATACTACATAATAATAATAAACATGAGGAAGTTACTGACGAAAGTAAATGTGTGAGTCTTGCCTAGACAGCTCAGTAGTCACATCATTCCCTGTGTTAGGCAAAGTTTCCGAGTTCGAGTCCCGACCTAGCACACAGCATTAAAGTGCTAGTTAGTTTCAAACGGACTCACCCTCCACGACTGAACAAAAATTAATTCTGAAAAAAAAGCTGTTTTCACATTTCGGTAGATAAAAATAGTTGCCACCGTTAACCACAGGGACAATTTCTCGCTGTTTTTCTTGACACTGAAAATCTTTTATCCCATTAATAATGTCAATTCCTGCACATAGCTGTGCCACACAATTTACTTTCATGTGTAGTCCGTAATTAAAAAATACAGACTGTATCGTCACATCCACAGGTCCCTAACGTGCTTTACTATGAGATTATACACTGTAGCGCCAAATAAACTGCAACAGGCATGCGTATTCAAATACAGCGAGGCAGAATACGGCACTGCGATCGGCAACGCCTATGTAAGACAACAATGACTGGCGCATTTGTTAGATCGGTTACTGCTGCTACAATGGCAGGTTATCAACATTTAAGTGAATTAGAATGTGGTGTTAGTCGGCGCACGAGCGATGGGACACAGCATCTCCGAGGTAGCGATGAAGTGGGGATTTTCCCGTACAATCGTTTCAAGAGTGTACCGTGAATATCAGTAATCCAGTGAAACATTAAATCTCCGACATCGCTGCGGTCGAAAAAGATCCTGCAAGAACGGGACCACCCTCTCATGTAGCGTTGATGAATACGCGACACCAAGTTTTACGCCTCGCCAGGGCCCTTCAACACCGACATTGGACTGTTGATGACTGGAAACATGTTGCCTGGTCGGACCAGTCTCGTTTCAAATCACATCGGGCGGATGGACGTGTACGGATATGAAGACAACTTCATGAATCCATGGACCCTGCATGTGAGCAAGGGACTGTTCAAGCTGGTGGAGGCTCTTTAATGGTGTGGGGCGTGCACAGTTGGAGAGATATGGGACCCCTAATGCGTCTAGATACGACGCGGAAAGGTGACGCGTACTTAAGCATCCTTTCCTGTCTGATTACCTACATCCATTCATGTCCATTGTGCATTCCGACGGGCTCGGCTAATTCCAGCAGGACCATGCGTCACGACGTCCAAGCGACACGACACGACCAAAATTGCTACTGAGTGGCTCGAGGAAAACTCTACTGAGTTTAAACACTTCCGCTGGCCACCGATATCCCCAGACATGAACATTATCGAGCATATCTGGAATGCCTTGCAACATGCTATTCAGAAGAGATCTCCACCTCCTTGTACTCTTATGGATTTATGGACAGCCCTGCAGGATTCCCTCCAGCACTACTTTAGACATTAGCCGAGTCAACGCCAGTTCGTGTTGTGGCATTTTCAAGTGCTCGCGGGGGCCCTGCACAATATTAGGCAGGTATACCAGTTTCTTTGGCTCTTCAATGTATATTCTTGAAATCTCTTCGTGAAAGTGACAAACAACAAGGTGTGAGTTCTACAATTTCGTTCTTGGCAAGGTGGTTCAAAATGGTTCAAATGGCTCTGAGCACTATGGGACTTAATATCTTAGGTCATCAGTCCCCTAGAACTCAGAACTACTTAAACCTAACTAACCTAAGGACATCACACACATCCATGCCCGAGGCAGGATTCGAACCTGCGACCGTAGCAGCCCCGCAGTTCCGGACTGCAGCGCTAGAACCGCACGGCCACCATGGCCGGCTGGCAAGGTGGGGGATGACATTTTTCTTCCGCACTTAGTGATTAGTGACGAGGCAACATTCCATTTAAATGGAAAGGTGAACCGTCATAAAGTGAGAATATAGAGTACATGACAACCACATGAAGTGGTACAACATCTCTCCAAAATTAATATGTTGTGTCCAGTTTCATGGGAAAAGGTGTATGGTCCATTTTTCTTTGGTGAAAACACTGTTACAGGAAGCACATGTCTCGACATGCTAGAGAACTTTCGTTTCCCGAAACTAGACACTGATTCGAAAGACTTCATTTACCAACAGGATGGGGCACCGCCACACTGGCATCTGGAAGTGCGGGAATTTTTGAACTAAAGAATTGTTGAACGATGGATCGGTAACACTGGACCAAATGATTCAGCATTATAATACTGGCCTCCAAAGTCACCGGACCAGACTGTATGTGTCATCAACAACAATGAATGAACTGAGGCATCGCACATCGGCAGCTCCACAGCTGTAACTCAAGACATGCTCACAGCGATGTGGAAACAATTTGAACACCGCATTGACCATATTCCGTGCATCTCATGGAGCCATATTGAACGCCAACGAAAAGGTATGAAAAAATGCTTTTCTGAGTTTCTCGTTGATCAAGAAAACAAAATTCACTGTATATGTTTATTAGTTTCAGAAATATAGACGTGTGCCAAATCGGATGATTCTTTTTTATATATCCTGTATTATGTTTTTTCCAGAGCTGATAACATGCAAGAGTTAAGGTCGTTCACTAAAATACATTGCGTAACTGTACCCATTGCCTTCCAGAAATCCAGCAGGACGGCATCAGTTTGGGCGACTACGTCTCTGACACCCTGATTCGCGCAGACAAACAGTGCGCGTTCTTTCTTTCCTCTCAGAGAGAGGATGGAGGGGAGGGTCTTGTGACTGTATCGGCTTCTGTTGTCTTTACTTTAAATGTGCTTCAGACAGGAATAGATATATGAACAGCACTGCTGACCAGTTGTGTGGCAAAACGTAGGATTTCAGACCAGTCCCACTTCAACTTTTCAATGGCTCTGAGCACTATGGGACTCAACTGCTGAGGTCATTAGTCCCCTAGAACTTAGAACTAGTTAAACCTAACTAACCTAAGGACAGCACAAACATCCATGCCTGAGGCAGGATTCGAACCTGCGACCGTAGCGGTCTTGCGGTTCCAGACTGCAGCGCCTTTAACCGCACGGCCACTTCGGCCGGCTTCAACTTTTCCTGCAGTGACTCTCCCACTTGTGTTAGGCTTAACTACAATACTGTAATCCGGTAGCTTGCATTGTTGAATAGCATGGTACAGAACGCAGAGTGTGCTGGTTGTGTATCGAGTATCACCTGTCGTAGACAGACACCACAATAACGTCCACATGAGGGAGATAATGAACCAGAATTTTTTCCGTCGATTCTCTCAGTAGGTGGGACTATACCAGGCACGGCCTACATCTCAGCAGGATAGGGAAGGGTAAACTGGCTGGGATAATAGCAGGAAATTTAAGGGGGGGGGGGGAGGCACTGCCATGAATGGTAAGATACCAGTGGTTACAGGTGTTGGAGCAGCACCTTTTTTAGGATAGGTAAGACAGAAAGATGTCAAGTTCTACGAGAGGTCAGGATTGAAACAAATCTTCAGTTTAGGAAAGAAATTAAACAGCACAATTCTAGCACATTGCATCACCAATCACAGCTGTTAATTATAAATTTTCACCAATCACCAGAAATTTTATCTCCACCAAGTTGTATCTCAGTCCTAGGTAATTGCGTTGATGAATTAAAGTCACCCAACCCAGTTGACATAATCTGCCTCTCTGAACACCATGTGACCACTGGTATAGGAACTAGGCCTTAGCACAATGAGAAACTCAGACTGGAGAGTACTGCAAATGTTAGAATAAGGGAAGGTTCTCATAAAAGTATAATTAAAAGTAATGTAATATTTCATCAAAATATTGGGAGTTTAAAGAATAAAATAGATGAGCTTCTGGTCTGTTTAGAAGATTTAGAAGCTAAGGATGAAATAGATATACTATGCCTGTCTAAACATCACATTGTTACTGATATGGATAAGGTAAATGTAAGTGGATATAAGCTCTCTGCACATGTAATTAGAGAAAATATGGAGAAAGGAGGTGTTGTCATATATGTCAAAAGTTACCATTGTGCAAAAAGTGCAGAAACAAAAAAATTTTGTGTAGAGAAGCATATAGAAGTATGTGCCTGTGAGCTTAAATTAAATAAAGATGTTTATCACCAAAATTTGCAGTGACCCTTATTGCGTAAGTAGGTCCCCATTGGGAAATTTTCGTCTATTTCTGAAAAATTTGGACTCCTTGTTGTGCTATCTGTCAGACAGGGGGAAGCAAATTATTATTTGTGGGGACTTCAATGTAGATTCTCTGAAGGAGGGTAATAGGAAAAATGACCTTGAAGTATTACTCGGTTCTTTCAATTTGACACCCGTTATTGATTTTCCTACTCGGGTGGTAAAGGATAGCAGCACACTGATAGATAACTTCTTTATAGACCAAGATAAGTTTAACCAGATAAATGCTCAGCCTGTTGGGAATGGTCTTTCTGATCATGGTGCACAGCTAGTTACAATATATGACATAGCTCCATTCAGCAGTACTAAACAGTCCTCCAAAGTAGTACATTCAGTCAACGATTTAACAATTGCAAATTTCAGGGAAAGCCTACAGCAGTTAGACTGTGATGAGGTGTACCGTGAACCTGATGCCAATTTAAAATATAATTTATTTCATGACACTTTTGTAAATGCATTTGAAAACTGCTTCCCCAAGAAAATAATTAAATATACTCGTAAGAAACTATGTAACAAACCATGGCTTACTAAGGGTATAAAAATATCTTGTAACCGGAAAAGGGAAATGTATCTGACAGCGAGAAAGAGTAGTGACCCAGAAACCATCAAACATTATAAAAACTACTGTGCTATATTAAGAAAAGTTATTAAAAAGTCAAGAAGTATGTGTATCATGTCTGAAATCAGCAACTCTGATAATAAAATTAAAACAATTTGGAATATTATTAAAAGAGAAACAGGTCACCCAAGAGCTAAGGAAGACAGTATTACCATCAAATTGAATGAAAACTTTACGAACAAAAAGTCAGAAGTTGAAAATATTTTCAATAATCATTTTCTAAATGTTGTGGATATAGTAGGATCCAGGTGTTCATTAGAAGATGCTAGGCAGTTAATGGAAGAGGCCATACCTATGCAATTGGATACAATTGAAATCTCACCTACTTCTCCATCTGAAATTAGGAAAATAATAAACTTGCTTAAAAGCAAAAACTCACATCGAATTGATGGCATTTCCAGCAAAATACTAAAGGCTTGTTCTCAACAGATAAGTAAGATTCTCAGCCACCTGTGTAATAGCTCTCTGGAACAGGGCATTTTCCTTGATAGACTGAAATATGCTATTGTTATACCTTTGCATAAAAAAGGGGATAGATCTGATGTCAACAATTACCATCCAATCTCCCTTCTAACAGCTTTATCCAAAATTTTTGAGAAAGTAATGTATTCAAGGGTAGCTTCACATATCTGTAAAAATGAAGTACTAACAAAATGTCAGTTTGGTTTCCAGAAAGGTTTTTCAACAGAAAATGCCATATATGCTTTCACCAATCAAATTTTGAATGATCTGAATAACCGAACACCACCTATTTGGATTTTTTGTGATCTGTCAAAGGCTTTTGATTGTGTAAATCATGAAATTCTGCTAGACAAGCTCAAGTATTGTGGCATGAGTGGGACAGTACACAAATGGTTTAATTTGTACCTAACTGGAAGAGTGCAGAAAGATGAAATAAGCAGTTCTCATAATATGCAAAGCTCAGCACATTCCTCAAACTGGGGAACTATCAAGAATGGGGTTCCACAAGGGTCGGTCTTGGGTCCTTTATTGTTCTTAATATATATTAATGACTTGCCATTCTATATTCATGAAGAGGAAAAGTTAGTTCTCTTTGCTGATGATACAAGTATAGTAATCACACCTGACAAACAAGAATTAACTGATGAAATTGTCAATAATGTCTTTCAGAAAATTACTAAGTGGTTCCTTTTAAATGGGCTCTCACTGAATTCTGATAAGACACAGTACATACAGTTCTGTACAGTAAATGGTATGACGTCGTTAATAAATATAGACCTTAACCAGAAGCATATAGCTAAGGTAGAATATTCAAAATTTTTAGGTGTGTCCATTGATGAGAGATTAAATTGGAAGAAACACATTGATGATCTGCTGAAAGTTTGAGTTCAGCTACTTATGCAATAAGGGTCACTGCAAATTTTGGTGATAAACATCTTAGTAAATTAGCTTACTACGCATATTTTCACTCATTGCTTGCATATGGCATCATATTTTGGGGTAATTCATCACTGAGGAACAAAGTATTTATTGCACAAAAGGGTGTAATCAGAAAATAGCTGGAGTCCATCCAAGATCATCCTGCAGACATTTATTTAAGGATTTAGGGATATTCACAGTAGCTCCTCAGTATATATACTCTCTTATGACATTTGTTATTAACAACCAAACCCAATTCAAAAGCAATAGCAGTGTGCATAACTACAATACTAGGATATAGGATGATCTTCACTATTCTAGATTAAATCTAACTTTGGCACAGAAAGGGGTGAATTATACTGCCACTAAAGTCTTTGGTCACTTACCAAATTTCAAAAGTCTGACAGATAACCAACAAGTATTTAAGAAGAAATTAAAAGAATTTCTGAATGACAACTCCTTCTACTCCATAGAGGACTTTTTAGATATAAATTAAGAAAAAAACGAATCAAACAAAAAAATTAATTATAAAAAAATTAAAAAAAATAAAAACGTTGTTATATTACCTTAATTATGTTGTTAAATTAACTTAATTATGTCACGTATTGGAAAATTTGACTCGTTCCACATCATTATGAAATATCGTATTCATGATCCATGGAACTAGTATTAATCTAATCTAATCTAATCCGTCCTTTACCCATCTCCACTTGTCATATACCAGCAGAGCAATACCCGGCCTCAAGTCACGGTGAATGTGCCAGTATTTTTCGAAGAGCGATGGGTACCACTGTTTCCATAGCCTGTGCTATAACCCATCAACCACTCTATGGTACGGTTTATCGTCAACTTATTAGTCATGATCCTCCATCAACAGTTATTAAAGGCTTACAAACTCGAAAATATGGCGAAATGGAGGGGGTTTCCCAGGAACATATCCAGAACTGATGTCATGGCGTTCAGAAGCTCTGGCTGCAGCACGTGGAAACTAGAAACCTTACTAAATTCTTAAATGTTAGAAATCATGTGCAGCTCAGTAACCTGAAAATTTTGTGTATCGCTATGTATCATGTCTTGCTTTGCATCTCACAATCGTTTGTGCGTTTCCACGCTGTACAGTGTGAAATTAAGGTTCAGAGAAAATATAATCGACACTAGGTCATCTCGTAAAGTACAAGACATCTTTTTAAATGACGCACTGCAAACCATATGAGTTGCTAAGGCACACATCGCTGCTAATAAACGTAATTTTCGATTCGCTGTGGTGAGACCTTCGTTACATGAAAGGTTAGAATCTACAACGAGTGTCATTGTGGTAGTGTATTGTTGCTTATAACATGCCAACAATCCACTTTGCGAGATTTCCGTCGTACTGAACGTTAAGCTACCTAGCGTAGGAATTACTTCTTATGAGCTATGGATCTAGAAGCTTTATGTTTTCATCGTTTTTCTTCGCAATCGAACAGCACAAATGTTTAGTATCTGTGCTATACTCGTCAACAAGGCCATTAAACTGGGACAGGCGCTCGTGTGAACACTGAAAGGCACTGTGTTTAACACTGTTCCTCCCACATCCCTGGTTCTTATGCATTCGGCACTTCGTTACGCCCGATAACGGCTGTTAACTATTCGGCCCATAGTGCGGGGATAATACAGAAATGTTGCTAGAAGTCGTTAACACGAACACAAAGCCAGCTTAACAACTCCTTAGAACTGAAAGTTCTCCGTATGCAAAAACCAGTTCACAGTAGCCTGATAAGTTCCCTCACTTGTGATTCCTTTGAACTGGCTGACATCTGTGGTTGACGTTGCCCTGCGGTGTTCGTGTTTGTCAAAAGATTAATGCGAAATGACTGACGCACAGTTACCAGCGATTGTAACAATTAGCTGTGCACCCAGAAACGTCAATGAATTCACCTGGCATCTTCACCATGATGTCGTGCGTGTTTCTTAGTGTACGAGGGCACTAACCCTCCACAGCTGCTACAGTAGAATGCAGTGTGCGGGAAGAACGGGTCTTTATACACCGCAGTAGAAACTAGTACTTTTGTAGTTTCAGCGTAACGGCCCTTAAACGAAATGCATACGGGAGGAAGCAATATGCTTTATGGCTTCTCTTGGAACCTGCAGTTTCCGAATTTCCAAGAGAAAACCGTTGGGTGGTGCCCAATGGGACCCCCCACGTGAGTTTATTAAGAAGCATTTTCTCTGACTTTTCACGCTAATTCCAGTCTGAGTCCGGTCTACACTGCTGCCAGATTCTCCGGCCCTTTTGAACACCACTCTACACCCTTCTGAGGTATGCTAATTGTTCCATATATAAAATGGCGGGAAAAAGCAAAATTGGTAGAAAACTCAAAGTAGCCCAATTGTGATAGTGTTTCCCTCATCCCTCTGTCACCATTGTGGAAATAGGGCAGTTGTCATAAGTGTAACTGGATGGAAATTCAAAACATTCAGGGCAGGGATTCAAATCTGTAACCTTCGCCCTTCACAGGAAAATGCTCTATGGTGCGACTCAGGACGTTCATTTACTTCTGCAAGAACCTTTACCTTACACAGGATAAAAATAAATATTGATACTCAGAAATGGACAGACAAGATAGGTAGAAAAATACTACAGGATCGATCACGCTCTGTTCACACAGGTTGTAGCAGTAATGTCATATGAGAGACATTTACTGCTGATCTACAGGACCCTTGCAGACGGCTGCATATTCGGCAAGATTATGCACGACCCTATCAATAACGAATCAACTCACAATCGCTTAAGGTGCATACCAACGATATGTCTTCTAATTTAGGCCCTGTTGATTTTATCTGAGGCACTATAGAATGAGACATGCACACCAAAGCCATCCTGGCCAATCTGATTGTGCTGTGAGGATGTTGAAAGCTCATGAATTTGTATGGCTCTCCAACGATTTGTGCGACTCCTAGATACCTTTCCATGACCTACTGCCATCACAAACCGAAGTATAAAAGGGAATATCAAACACTATTACTAATATGTCTCTAACTGAGTTCCTAATGGATGTACAGTATATGTTGTACAGTCATTAGAAATTGAATTATTCAGTATACCAATGGTAAACCATGATGAGCCTCTAGTGTGTGTGTGTGTGTGTGTGTGTGTGTGTGTGTGTGTGTGTGTGTGTGTGTGTGTGCACTCAAGGAACACACAAGCACCTTGTAAGGAAACAAAACACCATACCTAGCAACTAAGCAGGTTGAATGGCATAAACAAGTGCCTATGTGGAAACTCTATAAAATATGATACCTCGTAAATGACCCACACTAGAATCCTACAAAAAGCACCACTGACATTCTAATTTACTCTACTTTTAGTCTGTTAGTGTCAATAACAGGCGTTGTTCCATTTTAAAAAGTATGCATCAGTGTGTTTCAAAAGGATAACGCACTATCCCATACTGCAGTTCACACCACAGACTTCTTGAAAAATGTACACACTCTTCAGTGGCTTCACTAGTCTCCTGATTTGTCGATCATAGAACATATCAGGGGTATCATGGGAAAAACTTATATTTTCATACCAACCTCCACGCGGCCTTCTTCATGAGGAGGCAATGCGTGACTTCCTGACATTGCAAGTAATTCCTCAACATGATATTCGGAAGATGTTTGCTTCAATGCCACAACGAATACGAGTTTGTTTGTGCCTGTGAGGGCATACCTCATGAATTTTCATTTTTTTCCTGGAAGTTCTTATGTTGCGAAAACATTAGTTTTTGTAGATCTAACTTTTAGCAGCGTCCTACCCTTTTATAGAGGTTCCAAACTGTGGGCTCTCACTCCATTTTCTAGATGTTATCTGTGGCGTCCGCTGAATCCCAGAGGAAGACAGCTTCCTAGATTTCGTTCGCAATGGTGTATTTCCTGGACTTTGCCGAAGACAGCATTTTACCTCTTTCCACATTCGAGTCGTAAAACAGTTTCTGACGGAGCCCTTACGCCACAGGAGATCGTATGTATGATGCCTGTGGAGTGTAATTACTATAATAATAATTATAAAAGGTGGCAATTTTATTTACGCACCGTCTTTTAAATAGATATGATGGTATCTCATACTCAAGTACTAATGCAAAGAAACGTAATGATGCTAAAATGCTCTAAATTCTTGCTATGATTTAATCTTTAAAATTTAATTATCATCTTCCTGTTAATATTTAATTAATTAACTTACGTCGTTCAAATTTCGTAACGCTGACGGCGTCAAAATTTAAAGTTATTCAGTCCCTGTTTCGTTTTCTTTCAATTGTTGCGAGCCAGCGATGGTGCAATTCTGTTCGCTTTCAAGTCTACACATTTATAAAAATCAGGTCCAGGAAACACTTTTGTGATCACGGTTGCGATTTAGACGGTATCCGCGTAATTGTACTGATTAAGAGTTATCGTTTCCGAAAGATGCAGGTTCGATTAAAGCTGTGTGCACTTTAGCGCGTATAATGAAAATATTCCTAATACGTTGCGTAACAAAAAGTAACATGCGAATCACAACCGTGGTCAGACGAAGAAAATATATGACGACATAAATGTTCTTCGCTGTTGTTCAGGACAGGTTTAGGTTAAACACCGCAGTTTTCAGTCTTTAGAAATCACAAGACGATACACTTTAGATATATTTGTTTTGAATAACTTGTATTTACCTTTTCTTATACAATATGGTGATTGTCCACAAGGATTATCTCTCTCTCTCCTTTTTATAGCCTTTATTCATTCACATTACAAACATCGAATAAGAAACATTTCTTTCTCTTCCGACCAGTACGAGAACAAAATCCGCCAAGACAAAATGTCTTACATAGAATCAGTTCTCACTTAACAATCATATATAGCTTCGTAGTACAAACAATGCTACTTTATTCCGTGCACTAGAAAGTCTTCATTGAACATAAAAATTAAAATAATAAAATTATAATTACATTTTTAATATCGTCAATTCTTCTTTATATCATGAAAATAAGGTTTGACATCGTCGTAATATTATTTTTCATCGTTGTAGCACTGTAAGTGCCCAGCATCCAGCCGCAGAACTCAGAAGGAGAGTCTGGTAATGCGAGTGTCACTGACTTGCGGCCCATCCAGCTCGCCCTTCTCAGAATTAACTTGGGAGTGGCCCTTCCATCCGGCTAGAGGACCTCGCTGCTTGCCTCAGGGCTGGCCGCTCGTCCCAGTGTGTTTCCAAAAGGCCTCGTACTTAAACACGCCACCTGCACGCACACTCTGCAGATCGCACTTAGCGCCTGTCAGAGGGTTCGTGGAACCACCTTCACAATAATTCCCTATTACTCCAATCTCGGACAGCGCACGGGAAAAGCGAACACCCATATTTTTCCGTGCGACCTCTGATTTCCCTTATTTTATTATGACGATCGTTTCTCCCTATGAAGGTCTACGGTCAACAAAATATTTTCGCATTCGGAGGAGAAAGTTGGCGATAGAAATTTCGTGAGAAGATTCTGCCTCAACGAAAAACGCCTTTGTTCCAATGGTATCCACTCCAAATCCCGTATCATGTCAGTGAGACTCTTTCCAATATTTCAGGATAATAAAAAGCGTGTTGTCCTTATTGGACGAGGAATTCCGCCTTATGCAAGAAGTTTTTTAGGTTTGTTTTACCCTTACCTATTTCAGCACTTTTCTGCTATCTTCAGTGGGTTATTTAATATTCTTACTCACATGAAATACATAGCTGCATGAAATACATAGCTGCAAAATACTAACACGTATTCTTTACAGACGAATGGAAAAACTAGTAGAAGCCAACCTCGGGGAAGATCAGTTTGGATTCCGTAGTGGAGTGCCCAGCATCCGTGAGGCAATACTGACCTTACCACTTATCTTAGAAGAAAGATTAAGGAAAGGTAAACCTACGTTTCTAGCATTTGTAGACTTAGAGAAAGCTTTTTACAATGTTGACTGGAATACTCTCTTTCAAATTCTAAAGGTGGCAGGGGTAAAATACAGGGAACGAAAGGCTATTTACAATTTGTACAGAAACCAGATGGCAGTTATAAGAGTCGAGGGACATGAAAGGGAAGCAGTGGTTGGGAAGGGAGTAAGACAGGGTTGTAGCCTCTCCCCGATGTTGTTCAATCTGTATATTGAGCAAGCAGTAAAGGAAACAAAAGAAAAATTCGGAGTAGGTATTAAAATTCATGGAGAAGAAATAAAAACTTTGAGGTTCGCCGATGACATTGTAATTCTGTCAGAGACAGCAAAGGACTTGGAAGAGCAGTTGAATGGAATGGACAGTGTCTTGAAAGGAGGATATAAGATGAACATCAACAAAAGCAAAACAAGGATAATGGAATGTAGTCTAATTAAGTCGGGTGATGCTGAGGGAATTAGATTAGGAAATGAGACACTTAAAGTAGTAAAGGAGTTTTGCTATTTGGGGAGCAAAATAACTGATGATGGTCGAAGTAGAGAGGATATAAAATGTAGACTGGCAATGGCAAGGAAAGCATTTCTGAAGAAGAGAAATTTGTTAACATCGAGTATAGATTTAAGTGTCAGGAAGTCGTTTCTGAAAGTATTTGTATGGAGTGTAGCCATGTATGGAAGTGAAACATGGACGATAAATAGTTTGGACAAGAAGAGAATAGAAGCTTTCGAAATGTGGTGCTACAGAAGAATGCTGAAGATTAGGTGGGTAGATCACATAACTAATGAGGAAGTATTGAATAGGATTGGGGAGAAGAGAAGTTTGTGGCACAACTTGACCAGAAGAAGGTATCGGTTGGTAGGACATGTTCTGAGGCATCAAGGGATCACAAATTTAGCATTGGAGGGCAGCATGGAGGGTACAAATCGTAGAGTGAGACCAAGAGATGAATACACTAAGCAGATTCAGAAGGATGTAGGTTGCAGTAGGTACTGGGAGATGAAAAAACTTGCACAGGATAGAGTAGCATGGAGAGCTGCATCAAACCAGTCTCTGGACTGAAGACCACAACAACATCAACTCACATGAAGCTATTGGGTATTTATGTTGGTAGCTAGTCTCCTACACAAGCTACACCGTGTCATGGCTTTGATGTTGTAGCGTTTTCTCATATGTTTAGGCGAGGTGAATACGCTGATTTCTGTGACTTATGGTCCTTTGACAACGCACTTTTTACGAATTTTCAAACAGAGTTTTCGCCGAAAAATAGGTGCAAATCTCCACTGCATAAACAGTCGTGAGAAACAGTGACATCCATTAAATATCTGAGCATATGCGTAACGAACAATTTAAATGGGAACGATCACATAAAAGTAAATCACAGAAAAGATAGGTTAGCAGAATCCACAACACGTGTAGTCCACTCTTGAATGAGGTAGCTTAGTGAATCTTCATTTCGCGGATACCTGAGTACTGCTCTTCAGTTTAAGACCCTTTCCAGATAGATCTGGAACAGTAAATAGGAAAAAAACTAAAGCAGAGCAGCGGGTATCGTCGGAGCTCCGTTTAGCTTAAGTGTCACTGGTGCTCACCCAACTACAGAGGCAAATCCCGCAAGCGTAACTTCGTGCACCACGCTATGGTTTTACTGTTAAAATTCACAGAGAGTACACTTTCAGAAGAATCAAAGAATTTCTTACTTCCTCCTGCGTGTGTCTCGCGAAAAGACAATGGAGGTAAAGTAAGACAGATTGGAGCTCCTATTGAGGCTTAGCAAATAGTTCTTCCTGCGCACTGATGCTTCATTTGTGACATAAACATGGTGGGGGAGAAGGGGGATGTGGTCCACAAAATACCGTAGACACAACCGGTAAGCTACTAGTGGAGTATGTAGATGTCAGTGTGCACTATCCAGCTGCTATTTTTATTTGACACTTCAAACATTTATGGAACTTCATGCATAGTGCTATTCATAAAATGCTCTTTAATTGTGGTTTTGAATATCTGTAGAGTTTCTATTTCCTGGCTGATAGCTACTGGCTCTAAGCACTATCGGACTTAACATCTGAGGTCATCAGTCCCCTAGACTTAGCTGCGACCGTAGCAGCAGCGCGGTTCCAGACTGAAGCGCCTAAAACCGCTCGTGGTAACTACTGGCAATCTGTCAGACATGTAGCTGCTATTTCAACGTTTCCCATTACTTAGCGAAGGTCGTTACACGCAACGAAATTTGTAAAGATGCGCTCATGAGTCAGTTGATCTGTAGGCAGGGGGCCGGTATCATATCGCAGAGTTCTTTGCACTGACAGCCGGCTTGGATGGCGAAATTTTGGAAGGACTGGTTTTGTTTATGGCACATTTAGCTGAAATTCTGTATTCAGTAGACGTAGACCTAGATGGACATGGATCTGGCTTTCTCTGGTAAGGCTGCCCGATGCCTTGGTGCATAGCGTAGACATTTCTCCATTAAATTAGAACAAGTAATTCTGCTTCTGATATTGCCTTCAAACATGATACATTTCTACATTCACTGACGTCTCGCCAGAAACAGAATTCTGTGATCTGTGAATGGATTTGAGGCTTATGCTCTGTGGGCCAGGATATTCAGCCCACTCTTTCAACACCCAAAGTTGTATAACGCGCGCGTAGCCTCTCCCAGCGGAAAGGAAGTCAGTTAATTACTTTGGAAGGTTGCTGTCGTGCATTTTTTTGAGTCGTAAAACCACGTAACTAGAATGTTGCCATTCTTTGCGGAACTGAAGAGCACGTGTAGACTATATGATCAAAAGTATCCGGACACCTAGTAGTGGACATGGATTGAAGTCTACGTTCTAACTCATACAAAAGTTGGGTTCAACCTGGGACTATGAGCAGGCCAGTCCATCTGAGAAATGTTACTGTGCACAAACCATTCCGTAACAGATGCTACTTTATGACGGGATGCGTTGTAACGGTGATACAAATATAATCATCTCCGAACTGTTCCTCTACTGTACCCAGTACACAGTTCATATCCTTCGGTATTTGTAGTATTCTGAAGCACAATAAGGGGACAACATCCTAGGTACGAGTATCGTCATCTCCTGTGTATTTCAGTGTTGGCACTGTACATCATGGCAGCTAACATTCTCCAGACATTCGCCAGACTCGAACACTTCTTCCGGCTTGCCATAGGGTATACCGTCATTCGTCAGTCAAAATAACTCGTTTCCAGTCACCCAATGTCGTTCTTTACACAACTTCAAGCGTCACTTATTATTAATTACAGAAATGTGGTTTTATGAGGACCTGCTCGAATGTTGTGCCTCATTCTTATTAACTCCGTTTGCACAGCGCTTGTGCTCATTGTTATGTTGGTAGCACTCTGGAACTCACATGTGATTCATTCTCCAATTTCAGGCGATTTTTACATCAAACACTTGCAATGTGTGACGGCCTCTGTCTACCAGTACGCGAGGTTTCCCTTGTCTTGATTTACCTGTGGCGGTTCCTTCGCATTTCCACTTAACAATCACATCACCAGTAGTCGAATTGGGCAGCTTCAGAAGAGTTGAAATGTCGTTGATGGCCCTGTCACTCAGGTGATATCCAATTACCAGTCCACATTAGAATTCACTGAGCTCTTCCGACCGTCACATTCTCCTAATACTGATTCTCCAGTGAGAACTAATAGTTTGCACCTCATTTTACGGTGGCGAGTCTTCCTGCCACGACATCTAATGCTCGGTTCCGCATTCCATACGGGTGTCAGGAGCATCCAGACAGTGTATGTTCAGTGGGTACAATTTCTTTGTCCCTCTTATTTGTGCTTCATGAATTACGTATTCTGTTTGTTTGGATATCTTCATTGCTAGGGACTGTCGCCTTCTCTTTATGGACTAGTTTTTTACTCAGTGAGAGACCCTTATATGGTTCAAATGGCTCTGAGCACTATGGGACTTAATATCCGAGGTCACCAGTCCCCTAGAACTTAGAACTACTTAAACCTAACTAACCTAAGGACATCACACACATCCACGCCCGAGGCAGGATTCGAACCTGCGACCGTAGCGGTCGCGCGGTTCCGGACTGAAGCGCCTAGAACCGCTCGGCCACCGCGGCCGGCGTAACTGAGCATGCAGCTCGTACTCCAGGTAGTGTTAGTACTACTTCAGTGTCGCGAGAATTGTCCATCCTGTGGTTAACAGTACGAAAAGTTTTGTGGTCTGTTTTACGTCGGTAGACGTAAGATCCACACCGTGCAGCAACGTCATGAATCGCAGCAATGTTCTGAATTTGCTCTTCTGTTCCTGGCAAAGATCGAAGTTGATGACATGTGGCCAGGAAATATTCTATTTGGTGACGAAGCACATTTTAGACTATAGGGTGCAGTGAATACACTGAACTGCCGAATTTGTGGTCCTGTTAAATCGTGTGTTCTGCACGAATACCAACTTCACTCGCCGCAGGGAACTGTGTGATGTGGATTCACGAGCATCTTTATTCTCGGTTCGTTCTTCTTTGAAGACAATACACCCAGAGGGCCTGCCAGGTGTATCGTAGCATGTGCACCTTATCAAAACTTCCTTCTACAGCACGTGATTCCTGTCTTGAAAGAGCATAATTGCGTAGAAACCACAGGTTTCATGCAAGATGCGGCAACACATCAGGTCGATCGCCCAGTGATACATCTGTGTAATGCAACCTTCACCGAACGTGTTATCTCCAGAGTTTTTCGAGATGCATGGTCTGGAGGATCACTTGATCTGATTTTGTGTGACTTTCGGCTCTGAGAATACCTAAAAGAATGCGATTGTCAGAGACCATCTGATCTGAATCTGAAGGCCAGTATACAGGAACACGTTTCTCCGATACCACCGATATTGCTGCGAGCAGCTGTTGGCCACGTCGTTTTATGGGTGCAAGTACTCGTCGACATCTTCGGTGCTCATACCGAACAAATCGTGTAAGTAGCAGTTAATAATAAAATCAACATTATACATTTCTCACTTGTTTCACCTTTTCTGCCCACGTCCCTCTCGTAACCCATTACTTACGGAAACATTTCTGTACGTCTGTCTGGCATTCACAGCACCAGAGTTTCACCTGGTGGCCAAGATTGTGACTATTTTTCTTTCAAGCTAAATCTGTTCTACATTAACGCAGTAGAATATCTACGAATTTTAGCTCTCATATGATAATTACAGCAGACAGTGGATCATTGTAAGTAGCTGGTTCAAATGGTTCAAATGGCTCTGAGCACTATGGGACTCAACTGCGGAGGTCATTAGTCCCCTAGAACTTAGAACTAGTTAAACCTAACTAACCTAAGGACATCACAAACATCCATGCCCGAGGCAGGATTCGAACCTGCGACCGTAGCGGTCTTGCGGTTCCAGACTGCAGCACCTTTAACCGCACGGCCACTTCGGCCGGCGTAAGTAGCTGATTTTAATTATAATTAGCCAGTATCAGATTATCTCCCATCAAGAAACATAGCCGAATGCCAACTGCATGAGCTAAGTATACCGTGCAGATATTATTGCCATAATTATCACAAACCATAGGGCAAGCACGTGTCAGATTGGAAGACAGTGCACAGAATTAGTCAATGAAGTACGAAATCCACACCGGAAGAAATTTTGTGGGGGGGAAAAAAGGGTAAAACACAACAATAACGTGAGGTAGCTAGAAAAAAATGTTCAGTAGTTTTTCTCTTTGGGGAACAAGTAATTTGGGTAACTGGGCTTCACTGTGCCTTGAAGTTGCTTCGTTGAAACTTCCCAGGGTAAGCTTGAGACATAACTAAAGTTACTTTACACTACACCTTTGCATCAGAATGTAGAATTCGATTCCGAACCCTAGACAGTTCATTCTAAATTGATGCTTGTTGTTATCCACGAATACCATAAGTTAGTAAACGTATTCATAAGTAACCCTAGGTCTCCGAAAAAGCATCTGAAAAATTTAAGATTATCAACTGTACACGACTATTTTTAGCACACTTCGGCAGAATAAATTAGCTTTTGACATGAGCTGCACGTCCTCAGAAGATTACGGATTAAGGCGTAACTGAGTAAACCTCTGTAAGGTAAGCAAGCAATCCCATCTACAGATCAACACAAGTGTACAAATCAGGCGTAATCTTGTTTTTTAATATCAGTTTATTATCCATCAGGTACCCTAGCAACATGACACATCGAGTTCATCCAGTGTGTGCCCATGATATTTATTCTAGTACTTCAAAAAAAGGGTTCAAATGGCTCTGAGCACTATGGGACTTAACTGCTATGGTCATCAGTCCCCTAGAACTTAGAACTACTTAAACCTAACTAACCTAAGGACATCACACACATCCATGCCCGAGGTAGGATTCGAACCTGCGACCGTAGCGGTCGCGCGGTTCCAGACTGAAGTGTCTAGAACCGCTCAGCCACTCCGGCCGACTCTAGTACTTCAATGATATTTTTGTTTGACTGAAATTGTGTATTATACAACGAGTCTTTGTAAGATTAACGATTAAGCAACTGTTCCCCAGGAAATCAGTTGTAAAAGTGTCCGTTATGCTCCTGGCTGTGTCAACTATTGATGTGTTCGAATGCTGTAGCAGTATACTTTTGTCTTCGACAAACATTAAAGTACTTTAAGTGACCTCCCTACAATATCAGTTCCTAAGTGACGCACTGAGATCAGATCAGAGCTTGTAGACGCATCTACTTTTTTTACTTCAGGTGATGGTTGTTCAACAACTGAAATCAGTTACCCATGAGGAAAAGTCGAAACGTATCTGCAGTCAATTTTTATTATTTATTACAACAAGAGTACACAATTTTGATTGATATCTTTTACCAACATAGTCACCTCGCTTTTCAGAGCACTTGTTCCACCGTTGCATAAAACTTTGTGATGTCTCTGAAAAAAAAGAGTCTTTGTTGCGTATGAGCTGCGTAACTCACTTGTTCGGAGCTGAATCGGTGGTCTTTTAAAGCATCCTTAAGTGGATGTGCTCATGATATGGTACTGTGTTCTTTTATTCAGAATCAAGGTACGGACTTGGTCAGTATCGGCTTCACTTACAGCTATAGCTGGAAGCCCCACTCTTTCCTCATCCTTCAGTCTCGTTCGACCGCTTTTGAACTGTTCGGTCCACTGATGAACACTTGACTATGACAAAACATTGTCCCCGTATTATGCCGAAAGTCTTATACAAACTGACGTTCTTGGTACACCTTCAAACCACAAAAAACGTGCTATGCAGCGATGAACGGTGTTCTTCTATGATGCAAAAAGTCGAGCTTATATTTACGCCACAAAAGCGCAAAGTAGACTGGTGCGATAACGCTACAGCCTACCACAGACAAAGACAACAGCGGCTGGTGAGCACACAAATGCCATCCTAAGGCAATTAGAGCGAAATTTCAGCTACTTATTGGCTTACCTCCATAGCTGTTTCTTTAGACCGCGATGGAGTCAAATTTATAGAGAAGTTTGAACGAGCTTGTGAACAGGTCTTCAGCGCCGTAATATATGTGGAGCTTGATCAAACAGCATATGGTAACAGTGATGGAAACCACCAGCTTGCATCATGAGAAAGGATCCCACTTACGTTTGCCCTACGGTACCAAATCAAAGCAGTCAGCTAACTCAATCTCGATTCGTGTGTTTACCTACGTGACCGTTCCCTTCCCATTCCGAACGGATGATTACAAACCTTAACAGGACATTCGGTTGTCGCCGTATCAATCGTTTGGCAAACAGGGTTGCACGTTCACCAAGCGCAACTTCTGAGAACTGTTACTAAGAAGAGCGAGTATTAAAATCCATTTCTGCTGGTCATAAAACTTACCTGCTCGTCGTTTGCAACGATGGATTGGTCGGCGTCTCCCGAGATGCCGCGGAGTCGCTCGCAAAGCTGCCGTAACAGCTTACGGACTCTTCCCTGGCCTCAATGTTTGTTTGTTGTTCGGTAGAGTAACGGGAGTCGTTCACCGAGGTCGGAGGTCCCACTCGTCGTGTTATCGGTGGATGTGAAAATGGTGTGCATACGACAACTCAAGAATTATTGCTTCCCTCTGCCTTTACGATGGTGGGTTTGCGTCGTCGGAGTCGGCACGTTTATAATTTTGGCGCCTTGGTTATTGATGCCTTGGTGCCACTATTTACTTTTAGTCAGGCACTTGCGTACCAAGAAAACGGTGAGAACCTTTGTTATTTGTAACTAAATAGCGTAAAGCATCATTGGTAACCTTGTTTGCTCGCGCAACAAAATACAGTGTGGGTTCTCACATATAATGCTGATTACCTTCGGGCAGAGGCAATTATAATTTTCTGGATCAGCATTCCATGTTAACAGTACACGCCTGAATAATTTTGAGTCAGCTTACAATAGGCTAACTGAAACTATACGCTGACGGAAAAACTTGCAACACCAATAAGGCGCTGCGTGACAAAGTTGATAAGCGTGTTTCAACATCTGAAAGATGATGTCTGTTCAAATTTAGCGCTAGTCGCTTAAGAGTAGCGCCAATATGAGGATGCAAACCAGTTTTGCTTTAAATACACGCCGTAACGGCCAAGAGCGTTAGTTACCTTTGAAATTGGATGTGGTGAGCTGACATTAGTCACGAATGCCACTAACGTGACAAGGATGTCATTCTCAACACCACACTGAGCTCCAACGGGGTCGTGTAGTAGGGCTACGAGAAACTGGGGGTTCCTTCTGCGATAGACTCGGAAGCAATGTAGCAACTGTACGTGAGTGCTGGCAAGAAGACAGGGCTCCAGACGGTTACGTTGCCCTACCGAAAGGGAAAACCATCGTGTTCGGAGTATCGCCCTTATATTGTTATCTTTGTTTTATATTATGGTTTTATACACAAGATTAGCCTGTGTTTTCGTTTTTCAAATGGTATATTGAAATGTTCATTGAAACTAAACTCATCTTGTGTGAGTTTCGTCGTTTAGTAATATGTCGGTAAAACTCTGCGACAGATTTCTTGTTGCATGGTCTTGAGTCCGTTGAAAGTCGCCGTGTTTATTCCCATGTTCGTTCGCCTATATTCCCAGTGTCTCTCCAAATCCATGCCGACGAAGTGTAGCTGAGACTTTCAACAGTAATTGTTGTTGTTGTTGTTGTCTTCAGTCCAGAGACTGGTTTCATGCAGCTCTCCATGCTACTCTATCCTGTGCAAGCTTCTTCATCTCCCAGTACCTACTGCAATCTATATCCTTCTGAATCTGCTTAGTGCATTTATCTCTTGGCTCCCTCTACGATTTTTACCCTCTACGTTGCCCTTCAATACTAAATTGGTGATCCCTTGATGCCTCAGAACATGTACTACCAACCAATCCCTTCTTCTAGTCAAGTTGTGCCACAAACTACTCTTCTCCCCAAGTCTATTCAATACCTCCTCATTAGTTATGTGATCTACCCATCTAATCTCCTGCATTCTTCAAACTATTTATCGTCCATGTTTCACTTCCATACATGGCTACACTCCACACAAATACTTTAAGTAACGCCTTCCTGACACTTAAATCAATATTCGATGTTAACAAATTTCTCTTCTACGGAAACGATTTCCTTGCCATTGCCAGCCTACATTTTATATCTTCTCTACTTCGACCATCATCAGTTATTTTTCTCCCCAAATAGCAAAACTCTCATTTCCTAATCTAATTCCCTCCGCATCACCCGACTTAATTCGACTACATTCCATTATCCTCGTTTTGTTTTTGTTGATGTTCATCTTATATCCTCCTTTCAAGACACTACCCATTCCGTCTAACTGCTCTTCCAAGTCCTTTGCTGTCCCTGACAGAATTACAATGTCATCGGCGAACCTCAAAGTTTTTATTTCTTCTCCATGGATTTTAATCACTAATTATTTAATTAGAATTACTAAAACGAGTAATATTTACGTTCGAGTCTCACATCATTACTTATCACAGATGAACATTCATTTATTTCTTCCTTGAAAACAACTTTTACTCTTGCTGTCGAGCTGTAATACGTAATATTCACAATTATAAGTTCCCTTCATCATTATCAGAGCAAGAACAAAATCGGAGTCATTAACATTACATTCAACAACACTAATAATAAAAATCAGAGGTAATGCAATGATCATGTTCGCTTTTCTAATGCAAGGAGTAACGTCTTTGGCTTCTGCACAAAGTACCGTATCTGACCCAGTTATTTCCGTAATAAAATGTGGTACTACAATGGCCTTCACAGGAGTACAGCAGAGTGAGTTAAGAATCGACACTGAATTCCTGAATAAAACAGTTCAAAATTCGCATTTGAATTACTGAACACAAAATTCTTTATATGTTTTCACACCAAATCACTGGTAATATATATGTTAGTAAGTTTATACTACATTGTTCAGTTAACCGTTCTTCATGTATGTCATGACAATAATTGTGCATTAATCACCATTTGTATTTGCTTGTAGAAATGCAGGTTTAAGTGTTATGTGATATTCACTATGTTTCATTACTGTTCTCAACACTGGAAAGGTCCTGTACTATAACTTGCCTCCTCATTCGAACATGCATGAACGGAAAAACCAGGAAAACCGCATCGAGGACTTCAGCACTGAGAATTGCAGTGTTTGTGGCAGTGTTCATTGATTGAACTAATCATGTTTGCTGAATAACGTTCAATATCCTAGTCATGTCAAGTTACTCAGATAAATGTTTGATAACACAACCATTGAAATTTACATTCTTCTGACTATACAGTTGTTGTCTTTTGTCGTTGTATCGATGACGGATGATGGAGTTGACAGGATGGTCAGCCAGAATCTGGATCGGAGGAAGACGTGTTCAGGATGGCGTTGTACATGGACCGTAACCTTCCCTCGGGTTGATACAGGAAACAGCTCGACAATGGGAACAGGTCATCCCCGTTTTCAAGAAGGGACGTCAAACAGATGTGCAGAACTATAGACCTGTGTCTCTAACTTCGATCAGTTGTAGAATTTTGGAACACGTATTATGTTCGAGTATAACGACCTTTCTCGAGACTAGAAATCTACTCAATAGGAATCAGCATGGCTTTCGAAAAAGAACATCGTGCGAAACCCAGCTCGCGCTAATCGCCCACGAGACACGGCTTCCCAGGTAGATGCCGTGTTTCTTGACTTCCGCAAGGCGTTTGATACAGTTCCCAACCGTCGTTTAAAGAACAAAGTAAGACCATATGGACTATCAGACCAATTGTGTGATTCAATTGAAGAGTTCCTAGATAACAGAACGCAGCATGGCATTCTCAATGGCGAGAAGTCTTCCGAAGTATGAGTGATTTCAGGTGTGCCGCAGCGGAGTGTCGTAGGACCGTTTCTACTCACAATATATATAAATGACCTTGTGTATAACATCGAAAGTTCACTGAGGCTTTTTGCGGCTGATGCTGTGGTATATTGAGAGTTTGTAACAATGGAAAATTGTACTGAAATGCAGGAGCATCTGCAACGAATTGACGCATGGTGGAGGGATTGGCAGTCGAATCTCAATGTAGACAAGTGTAATGTGCTGCGAATACAAAGAAAGAAAGATCCTTTATCATTTAGCTACATTATAGCAGGTCAGCAACTGGAAGCAGTTAATTCCATAAATTATCTGGGAGTAGGCATTAGGAGTGATTTAAAATGGAATGACCATATAAAATTAATCGTCAGTAAAACAGATGCCAGACTGAGATTCATCGGAAAAATCCTTAAGGAAATGCAGTCCGAAAACAAAGGAAGTAGGTTACAGTACACTTGTTCGACCTCTGCTTGAATACTACTCACCGGTGTGGGATCCGTACCAGATAGGGTTGATAGAAGAAGTAGACAAGATCCAACGGAGAGCAGCGCGCTTCGTTACAGGATCATTTAGTAATCGCGAAAGCGTTACGGAGATGATATATAAACTGCAGTGGAAGACTCTGCAAGAGAGACGCTTAGTAGCTCGGTACGGGCCTTTGTTGAAGTTTCGAGAACATACCTTCACCGAGGAGTCAAGCAGTATATTGCTCTCTCCTACGCATATTTCGCGAAGAGACCATGAGGATCAAATCAGAGAGATTAGAGCCCACACAGAGGCATACCGACAATCTTTCTTTCCACGAACGATACAAGACTAGAATAGAAGGGAGAACCGATGGAGGTACTCAAGGTACCCTCCGCCACACACCGTCAGGTGGCTTGCGGAATGTAGATGTAGATGTAATTGTAGATGGGACATGGAATATTCATCGTAACAGGATATTAAAATTTTGACAGGGAATTTCTGTTACTTGTGTCTGTAACAAATGGAGGAGATCTTATAACAATTTCTTACACGACGAACCTGTGGTCCTTAGACTTTCTGATTCAGGTTTGCCCCGAGAATCTCAGGACTCGTTAACACAACTAATATGTGGCTTCGGGTCCGCATAATTTAATGAGAACTTCAGAACACAGTGTTCTTTCTCTTATCATGAGAACGCAAAACTTCTTTAGTGACCGCTTCATGTGACAATTGTAGAACACCACTCGTGGAAATATAATGATCTATTACGGCCCGAAAGTTTGTCGCAAATCGTGCAAATAGACTAGATCACTATCCATGATACTGATTTACCGTTCATGGCGGATCATATTACATCACCTGGTAGCATAACTTAGCACAAAATCAAAAACTGAATTGACTAGTTGAAACACAGTTTAAACGGAAAGTTCATGTTCATCACTGCACAAAGTTCAGACATGTGTCTTTGAAAGTCATTGCAGAGGAGGTCGCGTCTCTAAATTGTTCTATGAAAAATCTGTGTAGGAATCTCTTTATACTGCAGATATTCCCACAGTCATTTCTGTACACGCAGGTCCCTACACTTTTTGTTGCAAGTAGGCTAAAGTATGCAAAATTACAATGGATACTTGCATGGATTGCGGCTGTACCTTGGTATGTACGGGGATGGGTATCCTTACCACGCAAAGATAACTAAAGGGCAAAAAATGCACAAAGAAGTCGAATAGACATCACCCATATCTCTGTTTTAGTAATAGAGTGACACAACTAAGATTAAGGTATGGGGAGACGTAGATGAATGTGTGTGTAACGCAGGAACAAAAAAATGGTTCTGAGCACTATGGGACTTAATTTCTGAGGTCACCAGTTCCCTAGAACTTAGAACGTCTTAAACCTAACTAACCTAAGGACATCACACACATCCACGCCCGAGGTTGGATTCGAACCTGCGACCGTAGCGGTCGCGCGGTTCCAGACTGTAGCGCTTAGAACCGCTCGGCAACCCGGCCGGCAATGCAGGAACAGATCACCTGCATTCTCTTCCGTGAAAGTTAAAAACTATCACTACTAACGTAATACTACGAAGAAATATGTGTGAATGAATCTATTCAATGTACGAAACAATCTCGCTATTGGGTTGGCTTGCATATGGAACCTGGAGATAAAAATTTTTCTAGTCCCGTTGTTTCGTAAATATCTTCTCCACCTTTAGCCCATGAAGTTGGCAGCATTATCTGACGGTAAAACGCGAGGCTTGACAACGAGCAAAATGTAATGTTCGCGAATCTGTTGATGACGGACTGCACGGTACATGTTTTGAAAGGATACAGTACTATATATCTGGTAAATAGGTCGTAAAAATCCTACAATGTTCTTAAAATTTCCTCCTGCATGAAGTAGGGGTCTTATTACATTAACATTAACAACCCGTAGTGGTTCTTATGTGGATTAGATGTAACATTCCTCGAGCATTGTAGTTTGAAGGTTTAGCCTTTCGAAATATTTGACGCTTCCTTATTATTTGTTGGCCACTTCTTAGGATGATGACGGTATCTTCCAACTTTTTCGAGCATCTGTGACCTCCTCAGCGACCCCCATGCTACGTGTGTATACCAGATTAATTTCTCTACACAATCTTGTGAAATATAAACAGACCAATTGCTTGACTGAGGATGTCTCCTGTGAAATAAAAGATTAGCATGTAACTGATAAAGCTCTCTTATCTTTGGTGAACTTCCTGCTTGAATCCGATGGACAACATGACTCCTACATGGATCAGTTTGCTGCAGATGTCATGTTTCTACACATTCTAAGATAGGATTGACGTTATTCTACATCTTTCATATGCAAAACATTAAACTCTGCTGTTTGTTCACCCGCTTTAGTAGCTTCTGTTATTCCTTCTGGGAGTTTTGACAAGGCGACCGATATAATATTTTCTTTGCTGTGTGCATAAATTATCGCAACGACATTCCTGTAGAACTAGCGTCCATCGGGCTAATCGTGGATGTAAAAGCTTGCACTCATTCAAAAAGCTCAGTGCGTGATGATAGTTCCAGCTAGATAAAGATGAAATCTGCGGAACGCCCATATCACTGCCAATGCTTCCACTTCTGAAGTCGTGTATGATTGTTTATAGTTTTTAAGCGTTCGATTTGCAAAAGCTACGGCGCAATAAGTAGTTAATCCATCGATTAACTGAATCTGAAAGAGGTAGGCTCCTAATCCACAGGACGATCCCTCTATCATTAATGCACAATCTGTTGTCATGTCTGGATGATGTAATACTGGCGCACCGACAAGAGTGGTTTTTATATTGTCAAATGTTATCTGGCACTCTTGATTCCATTACCGCGACACGTTATTCTTTAACAAATTTAACAAGGCCTTCAAATTTAGGACTTGATTTGATATAAAACAATTATACAGTAATACCAATCCTAAAAATGCATTCAGTTGCGTTTTATTACGTGGTGGTGTGCATCCTCTATTGCACTAACCTTTTTGCCGTCGGTAACTGTCGAAAATTTTCCAAGACGTGTCTTAGAATCTCAGTGTGTTGCCCGCAAATTGGTGTTGCAATGAACATAAAATCAACAAATGGTGTGACCAAATCACTTAGCTCGTGGTCCCAACACAGTGTCTGATGCTGAAATGAGTATGCCTGCGCTAACATTAAGACCAAATGGCAATACTGTACATTGGTAACTGCGTCCCAAACAACGGAATGCCGTATACTTTCGTGATTCCATGTCTATTGCTACTTGCCAAAACGAAGATCTTTAACTTATCACGATGACAATCTTGCCACTAGAAAACTTTCAATTTAACTCTTGCTCACTGGAAGATTTATTTTATCTATTTCCTTGGCGTCCAGAACTATATGAACCGTCCCATCCGTTTTGGGTGCCACGAGTAATGGGCTGAAATACTGACTCTTGGGTGGTTCTGTGATGCTCCAGCTAAGCATTCGTTGTATTTTTCGCTCGGTGGCTGACCTTAGAGCCCTTAGAATGGAGTAATACCAGTGATGGAAAGTTTCATGCCGTTTCACATTTAGATGACGTAGATGTCCTTTTATTATGCCTAGCATCTCGTCAAATAACATAGCACATTTTCGTAGCAATTGTCTTAATTCTGACATTTGCTGTGGTATTAGGGCATTAGATTCAGTAACCTTTTGGTTAATTTGTTCTGATATTTTTAAACTAGAAAAATGGGTCAAACGATTGCCGATCCTACTGCCAGTATCACGATTAATTACTTTTATTGCAATTCTTTGACAACAGCATCCATGTAATTCTTGTTTCAGCACCAAATTGACTCTTAAAGGTACTCCGACTTTAGTTAACATGAGTTTATTGCAGGTGAAGTCTATTATTGCATTCATCTCTCTCAGTACTTCATGCCCCAAAATCAAGTGCATAACAAGATTAGGTACGATTAGACACATGCAACTAATAGCTCCGTTACCAAGATCTATTTTAATTCTCATTTGTAGTTTAATTAAATGAGAGCGTCCTCTTACAGCACCAAGTATGTTGCAGTTCACCACAGGTATGGTCGGCAAATTAGCTCGTTCCTATAATCGCTTCATAAGAGCCGTGGAGACAGCATACACACTTGCGCCAGTGTCTGTAATTGCCAAATCACTGAATCCCAGAATGCTAACATTGATAGTCGTTTGTGACATGTTTTTCGGTTTAAAGTTACAGAATTGGTCACCATGCAATGGTTCATTCCTAATGTCAGGTCCATGGTTATACCGCATCATCCTGATACTACTGTCATTACCCCATCCAATTATTCTGACCATCCTTCTGGGGATAAAGTTGGTTGCGCTTTGTTTACCTGAGATTTACTGGTTCATCAATAATAATAGGTGAATGTTTTCTCCAATCATTACTTGCTTCATTAGGATTGTTAGAATTCGCATTCCAATGTGATATTGCTGGATTTGGTTGATATCCGGGATTGTACCACCTAACAAATCTCTTGTTCCTGTATTTATTGCAATGGTTATTCCCATTTCCATTTCTTGAGCTACTCACATAATTGTACATAGTACTGTGAGAACCTCCTTGTTGATTCTCAGCAGCATTAGATTTCTGATGAAAGTTTTTTGTATTCCTATTTGATAATTCCTTATGTTGGAACCATTTTGACCATTGCCTTTGTTACCTCTGGCTTTTACATTCTTCCACAACATGTTTACCGCATCTTGTACAGACAAAAAATCGTCAAAATTGATATCACTGACGTGCAATAATAGATTTTGAATGTCAAATGATAATGATCTGGATTGTAAATCTGCTTACGGATTCCCTCATGCATTGCAGCAGATCAATACTTTGCAATAAATGCTTTCTCGAATTTGGCAAGTGTATTGCGAGGTTCTGCAGCTTCAACTGCCCAAAGGGTTCCGCCACTCAAGATATGTCCATTTGCATAGCTTACCTTCCGACTTTCGGTCTAGATTCTATGTAAAACACGTTTAAATAACTTGATGAAAACCATTGGGTGGGTCTCCGGATTAAAAGATGGAAAGTGTCTATACACAATAATTTTTCTTCCATATCTAATGCTGCTCAGTCACTCACATGATCTGAGATTACATTCGCGTATGGTGGTGATGGTGTCTGTGCTTACTCATGTTGTGTAAAAGATTGTTGTTTAGGGTCTGGACTAGCTCTCTTTGCGATGTGTTCATCATCAGCAATGACCGAGTAATTATCCTGCCAATTATGACAGATGTTATTCATTTTCTGATTGACGTATTCCATTTGTTACATGCATTCAGAAAATCGTTCGCGTAGGAGAGCTTCTTGCAAACTTCTGGAAAATTTTTGGTTAGCAAAATTTTTATCTGACAGGGCTTCATTAACCGCTGACTGAACCTTCTGTTCAACAGTAGATGTCAGTTAGGTATCTTTGACTTCTAAACACTGGTGGAAAACCTTCGTAAACTGCTCTGCTTGTTGTGTGAATTGTATGTTGATAATATGACGCTGTCCGCGAGTAACGTCTCCTTCTGTTTGTGAGAGCTAGCCGACAGTGTCAGTTAACTCATCCTGCCCTATCTTACATTTTAGAACTCCAAGTTTAATGTGTCAAATGCATCTGCAAATGTTTATGTTGACCACTGATTTGTCCGAATTCGTCACGGTTTTCAATGCCAATGACATCTGCTCAGTAGGCGCCACCGTTAATGTGAACAAATCAGCAACCTCCAGCATTTTCATTGCCTGCTGAACATCTTCGTCTCTTGCACCATTCTAGCTTGCTGTCTTGTTTTAACCATACAAATTTAAATCTCCTACCTAGATTATAGTAATCCATTCAAAATGGTTAAATCAATTACAGATGAGTCATAAGCGGTCTTTTCCTGCAATAACGTGCTTCATTGTGACTTTGAAACAACATGCCTGAAACATCTAGTGTGGACTGTGTAGCAGCAACGTCGCAAATATAGTAGACTCAAACAAATTAATTCACACTGACTGCCTCTTATCTACAAAAAGGAAGTGCCTCTCTACTACTAATATTTTCCTTGTGCATTCTTCAGAAGAGTCAGGAGAGATAGAAATGAAAATATATACTTACTTTTTGTAGCCTGCTACGTAGTTGCCCAGTGTTACTGTTATTGTGGTCTTAATTTCTGCTCGTGTACATACATGTTGGTAAAGAGTTGTAGCAGACTTCTTGTCGAGTGCTCTTTAGTCCTGTGACGGGCGTCGGATTATACTGTTATTTTTATTGCATTTTAGTTTTACAGACAAGATTTGCTTGTATTCTTTGTTTTCAAATGGTGTACTGATGACCATTGAAAGTAAACTCAACTTGCATGAGTTTTGTCGTGAGGTAATACGTTGGTAAAGAACTGTGCCAGTAATTACAATTACCATAAATAGTAAATACACTCCTGGAAATGGAAAAAAGAACACATTGACACCGGTGTGTCAGACCCACCATACTTGCTCCGGACACTGCGAGAGGGCTGTACAAGCAATGATCACACGCACGGCACAGCGGACACACCAGGAACAGCGGTGTTGGCCGTCGAATGGCGCTAGCTGCGCAGCATTTGTGCACCGCCGCCGTCAGTGTCAGCCAGTTTGCCGTGGCATACGGAGCTCCATCGCAGTCTTTAACACTGGTAGCATGCCGCGACAGCGTGGACGTGAACCGTATGTGCAGTTGACGGACTTTGAGCGCGGGCATATAGTGGGCATGCGGGAGGCCGGGTGGACGTATCGCCGAATTGCTCAACACGTGGGGCGTGAGGTCTCCACAGTACATCGATGTTGTCGCCAGTGGTCGGCGGAAGGTGCACGTGCCCATCGACCAGGGACCGGACCGCAGCGACGCACGGATGCACGCCAAGACCGTAGGATCCTACGCAGTGCCGTAGGGGACCGCACCGCCACTTCCCAGCAAATTAGGGACACTGTTGCTCCTGGGGTATCGGCGAGGACCATTCGCAACCGTCTCCATGAAGCTGGGCTACGGTCCCGCACACCGTTAGGCCGTCTTCCGCTCACGCCCCAACATCGTGCAGCCCGCCTCCAGTGGTGTCGCGACAGGCGTGAATGGAGGGACGAATGGAGACGTGTCGTCTTCAGCGATGAGAGTCGCTTCTGCCTTGGTGCCAATGATGGTCGTATGCGTGTTTGGCGCCGTGCAGGTGAGCGCCACAATCAGGACTGCATACGACCGAGGCACACAGGGCCAACACCCGGCATCATGGTGTGGGGAGCGATCTCCTACACTGGCCGTACACCACTGGTGATCGTCGAGGGGACACTGAATAGTGCACGGTACATCCAAACCGTCATCGAACCCATCGTTCTACCATTCCTAGACCGGCAAGGGAACTTGCTGTTCCAACAGGACAATGCACGTCCGCATGTATCCCGTGCCATCCAACGTGCTGTAGAAGGTGTAAGTCAACTACCCTGGCCAGCAAGATCTCCGGATCTGTCCCCCATTGAGCATGTTTGGGACTGGATGAAGCGTCGTCTCACGCGGTCTGCACGTCCAGCACGAACGCTGGTCCAACTGAGGCGCCAGGTGGAAATGGCATAGCAAGCCGTTCCACAGGACTACATCCAGCATCTCTACGATCGTCTCCATGGGAGAATAGCAGCCTGCATTGCTGCGAAAGGTGGATATACACTGTACTAGTGCCGACATTTTGCACGCTCTGTTGCCTGTGTCTATGTGCCTGTGGTTCTGTCAGTGTGATCATGTGATGTATCTGACCCCAGGAATGTGTCAATAAAGTTTCCCCTTCCTGGGACAATGAATTCACGTGTTCTTATTTCAATTTCCAGGAGTGTATTTACGTTCCAGTATCAACTAATTATTTATCAGAGATGAGCATTCGTTTATTTCTTCCTTGAATATATCTTTTACCGTCCAGTTGTACTACGTAATATTCACAGTTCTTAAGTTCCCTTCGTTTTCATCAGAGCGAGGACAAAATATGAGTCATTGACATTACATTCAACAACACAGGTAATAAAAATCGGAGAAAATACAATGGTAATGTTTGCTTTTCTTATGCGACGAGTAACGTCTTTGGTTATTACACATAGCACAGCATCTGACACAGTTAATTCCTTAAAAAATGTGATATTGCACCCTGTCGGATCGTTGTGCATCTGCAGCAGATGTTTGAGCAGCAGTTGTCGCCACAGCGGCTAAACGAACTGGTATGAATCGTTTACTTCATAGACAGCTCCGAGCCAGACTCCCTGCAGCGTGCTATACACTTATCCCAGCGAACTCCTTCTGCGACTTAACTGCTGTCAAGCGAGAGCTCATAGGAGGCCACGGTGGAGGTTTATTGTGCTTTCTGATGAAAGCTCGTTCTGTCTCGGTGTCGGTGACGGTCATTTGTTAGTTAGAAGGAGGTCAGTTGAGGACCTGCAACCAACCTGTCAGCGTGCTAGATACACTGGTCCTATGCCTGGAGTTATGGTTTGGGGTACGATTTCGTATGACAGCGGGACAACTGTCATGGTTACCCCACGCAACCCGACTGCAGACTTGTACGTCAGTCAGACGACTGGACCTGTTGTGCTACCGTTCATGAACAGCGTTCCGAGGGCAGTTTTCCAACGCGATAACGCTCGCTTACGTATAGCTGTTGTAGCCCATTGTGCTCTACAGTGTTTCGGCATGTTGCCTTGGCCTGCACGATCGACAGATCTGCCTCCAGTCTGGCATGTGTGGGACATCATCGGACGACAAATCCAGCGTCATCCACAAACAGTATTAATCGTCCCTGTGTTGGCCGACCAAGTGCAACAGGCACGAAACTCCATCCCACAAACTGACACCCAACACCTGTGCAACACAGTTCATACACGCTTGCGTGTTTACGTTCAACACTGCGGCGGCTACGCCGGTTACTAGTGTGCCAGCATTTCACATTGGGAATGGGTTATCTCGCGCTTGCATTAACCTGTGATCCTGTAATGTTAATCACTTAAATATATTACGTAGATAAATGCACTCCCTGAAATTTCATTACGCTATATTAATTACTTTTTCTTCCTTTAATTGTTTGGTGCAGTCCTTATGCCAGTATTTATTCGCTTACAAGAAATTAATTTCATTTAAAAAGTATGTGGTTCCGTTTAATGCTACATGTCCTAAAGTTTGCGTTGTTTGTTTCTTTTCATTGCTACAATATTTTTGTTTAAATTAAACCTTACTATGCAGAGGTACACAAATTTGCGTTGTTTGATCGAAGCTGCAAGGGCTTCATAAGATAGTTTGGCGTGCGACTTGCTGTTAAGTCGTTTTAAAGCATTCTCTCTGTTTGTTTCAGATTTGAAGGGACCGAGGTATGTCTGAAATAGTTCCAGCTGTTTGCCTGATGTCAACGCACAATTTGTAATCAAATTTATTTGTTTTCAGCTCTCTTGAAATTTATTGTTTTGAAACTTGTGAACTTGTTAACATTAATTCTCTTACAGATTTTCGTTCCTTAATGTCATGTACACAGACTTTACAGTTTTTGGTATATGTTGTGTCATTCTCATTATCGGAATTATTAATGATTGACGCCCATTTTAACTTTCTTATTTGCTCACCCTTAAAAAGGCGTTGAGGCAAGTAACTATCATTAAATTTTGGTTCAACACCTTTCCTCTCCCAGAGCCAAGCTTCTCATCATTTTAATCTACAAGGAATCACCGACGACTACCGAAAACGTGATATGCTGTACAGCGAGGACTATGTTGCTCTAAGCTCAGATGAAACTCTGCATGCAGCATTGTCTGTCCAGAATAGCTTTATGGCGTGTCTCATCGCTGAAGGTTGACATTTTGAGCCCTTGGTACGAGTGTCCCAGTGATAAACAGACGTACGTTATTCGAGTTACGTGCTTGCTTACGTATGGTACTTTAGGGCAGGCTTTGTGGGATCTCTTCCTCTGGCGGCATGACGATGATTTTCGGGACTGTTACCTTGTAACTTTTTGTTCTGGTTGCACATTTGTATGCCGTTTAAGTCATCTTCGAAGCTTTCGTCCAGTGCCACAGGAAGAAGTGTAAAGTTCCATTAAAAATTATCTTACAAATTTCAAAATTTTAAATAAGACTGCTCTTCAGCATCATACACCTAGAAACTTGATAGGATCGGGAAATAACAGTCAACCAGTTGCTGAGTTAAATATTTGTCATTATTGCACCATAGTTTCAACGAAAATAAATTTGCTTTCTTAGGAAGGAACATGAACCTATCGTTTAAATTATTACAAAATAGTTACAAATGTCAACCAGAGAAGGAACAAAATTCGATAAACAAAAATTACAAAATTTTCTAAAAGACCATAGTCACTCGTAAAATCACATATTGACGGATGTTGAAGACGAAAGTCTCCTGTCTAGTAAAATATGCATTTTACCCACAAATGTCGCCAGTTAAAATGCGCAATTGAACAGGGACGAACAATATTGTAGGGATTTGTCGTATGTCTTTGAAATAACACACACGTGCCGTTGGCTCCAGGAAACACAGTGCTGCACGTACTAAGCAGTGACATGAGTCGCCCGACTACGATGTGCATGAACTGGTGGTAGGTAAACTGTAGTAGGTGGCGCTTACTGTGCGAACCAGCCTCACTGTGTAGCCAATGCCTGATTCAGCAAATAAAATAGTTAACAGATAAAATTAAAACAATAAAACTAATGAAAATAGGAAAAACTGGAGAAGGAGAGGGAGAGGGGGAAGGGAGGGTTAAAATTCTATGACATGTAAAAAGCATGCAGGCTCGGGTAAACAGTGTTAACTCTTTGTATATGCATGCACAAAGCAGCACGAGAAGAACTTGTAGAAAAATACGGGAACGTGTTAAGTAACAATTGTAAGTCGGCTGTTTAGGTTTTTATATTGGTAACGCCACGTAGCGCAATGTATGAAAATCACTGGCTGCGCTGTGTGCAGTCTGTGGCTAGGTGGCATTGTTGGAATAGTCGCTATTGTAGTGTTGGGCAGTTGGCTGTTAACAGCGCGTAGCGCTGCGCAGTTGCAGCTGATCCGCCAGCAGTGGTGGATATATATATATATATATATATATATATATATATATATATACATATAATGACATTTGAACACTATAAAGGTAAATACATTGTTTGTTCTTTATCAAAATCTTGCATTTGCTAACTATGCCTATCAGTAGTTAGTGACTTCAGTAGCTAGAATCTTTTATTTAGCTGGCAGTATTGGCGCTCGCTGTATTGCAATAGTTCGAGTAATGAAGATTTTAGTTAGGTAATTGATTCATGAAAGGTTTAGATATTGTTAGTCAGAGCCATTCTTTTGTAGGGATTATTAAAAGTCAGATTGCGTTGTGCTAAAAATATTGTGTGCCAGTTTAGTGATGATCAGAATAAGTAAAGAGAGAAATGTCTTGAGTACGTTCAGTTTTGCTCAGCTGTTTGTGTTATGTCCGCTCTATAACACAACAAATATTCCATGCTAACCAAATTTATTTGACCTTCTGTCACTCAAAACAAAACTTAAGTTCGACTACACAACACTTCGCTGGCGGTAGCGCCAAGGAGAAAACAGATTCACTAGTAGAGAATACAAGTCCAAACCAGTGCCAACCACACGATACCGACGCGTCGCAAGTTTTCCATCCAGGGAGGCCACAGTACGGTTCTGTCGTCGTGAATCCAGCAGCCGGGGAGTAATATAGTCATCGGCGAAGATTGAACTGGTTAAACGGGCTCAGGGAGCTCGCTTAAATCCGCAGGTCCGGCCAATCAGAGTGTCGGTAGATGGCGCCCTTATACGGTTGCTCACTCTGGTGGCAAGGGCAGCGCCGCCAGGGTAATCCGTAGCCATAGTGATGTGTACGCGGCCGCTAACCCAGCGACGACGCGTTCACTGGCGCCAGTTGTTGACATCGTGTGCGGCGCCAGCGGTACTCGTTGTGTGCCGCGCGTGTTGTAGCACGCCGGGCCGAGCTGACGGCTGCTGTGCGGCGGCCGATACGACAGTTTGAAAAGCAAATAACGTATGGGGTTTACCAGCACAGTAATTCACTAATTTGCAGCCAATACACTTCGTAAAACACGTTAACGTAATGTAGAAAGGCATAAATATTGATCAGCACATAACTAACATGGAAGTAAAGACAAGGGGGGTGGGGCAGGGTAGCCGCGCGGTCCGGGGCGCCCTGCCACCGTCCGTCTGTGCGAACCCCCACCCCGCCGTCGGAGGTTCGAGTCCTCCCTCGGCCATGGGTGTGTAGATTGTCCTTAGCGTAAGTCAGATAAAGTAGTGTGTAAAGGGACCGGTGACCGTAGCAGTTTGGTCCCATAGGAACTTACCACCACCTTACAAGAGGGAATGCACGAGATTAAAATAGAAGGAAAAGGGGGAAGGGACGGGGAGTTATTGTAACCTATGAAGTAACGACTGTGGAAAAGAGCTGTGATTGATAAAGCTTAGTACGTAAACAAAATCGGATGGAAGTAGGAAAGCAAAGAAAACACTTCATTAGTTTTACAGTAGGGAATGAAAGAGAAATGTGTAAAACGACGTTGAGCAGTATGTACTTTCGCTGTCTCTATTTTGTTATTGCTCGCGTAACAACTGATATATTGATAAATGTATGGGATTAATATGTTGCTACGAAAAGAGCCCTGAAATACTTTTTAGGGATGCTGTGCTGTGACTTTCTTTGGATCATTAATTTTCAACAAAACAAAATACATTATGTTCCTATTATTCTGGATCTGGATTCCTATTAAAGGAACATCGTTTCGTTAATGTAACTCGCTATAAAGTTCAACATATGTTCCTTACCTTACAGTTATTGAAAAGGTTACTGAAAATTATTTCGTTATCAATACGGATGTTACAGTACGCAATGTTTGTTCAACATCAAAATTTTGCAGTGGATTTTTGTTAACAGTAAAACACCAATAAGTACCACGACTAACACGAGGATATTAGACTGTAATGTTTGCCAGACCAGAACTACGCACAACAAGATTTCTTTTATGTCATGAAGGTGAATTATCTTTTTGCACTGTTAATAATATATCATCTGCACCCCGCGTCCACCTCTAAAACACATAATAAAATCTGCTGCTCTGCCCTGCAATCCCGACAGCTGAAAGAAATAATTGTAGTTCACTATTACCTGTCCGCTTCTTTGCGGTATCGTTGGTTTCATTTAATGCAGTCTGAATTCGCCGCGGCAGCGGCTCGTTCGTTCGTAGCGCAGCTCTGCATCACGAATAATATTTAAATAGCTGAAAATGTCTTAAAAGGAATTGATAAAATACCAGGCAAGCTTATTACAAATCATAATGCAAGTTTTCACTAAGTAACTGTATTCAAAACATTTAGACAGATTAAATTCTTACACACCTTTACAAATCAGTACCTAATGGCGTCCTCTCAATCTTGACAAAAGAATGCAACACAAGCATACAATATAGCGTCACAGGCCCTTCCTACTCACGTAATGCTCGGTCACTACTATTTATACTCGTTGTAACATATTCTCATCTTTGATATTTAAGAAGTATCGTCTGTGGCGGTTTCAGTACTCGCGGACACAGATATCTTCAAAAAAATATCGGTACATAATTCTATACAAGTATAAAACATGGCACATAATGGTTTCTCTTTATTACATAAAGTTCACACAATCGTTGTCCACGCAATTACAATCATTCAGTTCAATTATTCTTTTCTCCTTTTTTACCACATATAATATGTGTTTTGCTAGACGTTACAGTACCTAACTTGAATTTACAAGATACTTAGAAGATGATGTGAGGGGAATCAATGGGTTATATTAAATATGATATTAAAAGAGAGAAAGTACCTACGGGTTACATAGTATGCTATATGAAATTACAAAATTTCTCTCATGGTCTGCAATACTATAGCGAAAATCTCAGCTAATTATATTTACTCTTCCTGCATGTATACTGAGTGGCCCGCTCTTGCCTCTTCATCCTGCGTAGTCGTGTGTATTCCCACTGAATGCTTCTTTACCATCCCTTTGACTGTCACTCTCATATTTCTGTATTGTTTAATCCTTACACCAGCGAACCCGGAAAGTTACGCTTGTCAGCACGTCCCTTTCAGAACTGAAGCAGGAACGCTGGCCCCCGATCGAATCCGCCCGTAAAGTTAACGATTGTGGCCGGTGTGTTGGCCATCTTGTGTGTGGTTTTTAGGCGGTTCCTCAAATTCAAGTAGGTGAGTACTGTGCTGGAATCCACATCGTGCCTCGTTTACACTATTCGGACACAATTTGCAAACTGACTGGTTTTATGCGACCCGCCACGATTTCCTCTCCTGTGCCTACCTCTTCATCTCAGAGTAGCAATTGCAACATACGTCTTCAATTGCTTGCTGGGTGTATTCCAATCTCTGTTTTTCTCTACAGTTTTTACGCCCTACAGCTGCCTCTAATACCATGGAAGTTATTCAGTGATGTCTTAACAGATGTCCTACCATTCTGTGCCTTCTTCTTTTCATTGCTTTCCATATATACCTTTCATTACTGATTTTCAACATAATCTCCTCATTCCCCAGCTTATCAGTCCACTTATTTGTCAATCTTCACCACAGGAACATCTAATACTCACACATGTCAAATGCTTCCATTCTCTTCTTTTCTGGTTTTTTCAACTCCATATTTCTCTGCCATACAATGTTGTGCTCCAAACGTACATCCTCAGCAATTTCTTCCTCAAATTAGAGCCTATGTTTTTGCCATTGCTAATCTGCTTTTGATGTCCTTCTTGATTCGACCATCTTTGGTTATTTTGCTGCCTATGTATCAGAATTATTTAATTTCATCATCTTCGTGACCACCAATCTTAATGTTAAGTTTCTCAATATTTTCGTTTCTGATACATCTCATTAGTTTCCTCTTTCTTCAATTTACTCTCACTACATATTCTATACTCATTAGACTGTTCATACCATTCAGCAAGAAGAATTGTAGGTAATTCTTCTTCTCTCCACAGAAGATATCAATGCCATCAGCAAATCGTATCATTGATATACTTTCACGTTTGTAACCTCCCCCTCACTTATCGACCTTAATGACAGTAAAAATTAAACCACGTGTACCTAATGGAAATTTGGGAAAAGCAATCGTCACCGAAGTTAATCCGTCCGTAAAGAGGGAGGAAGGGTTACATCTAAATGAAAGGAAAATGCAAATGAAATTGGTGGAAATTAATTTTGAAAAAGGGGAAAGTTAATAAAGAAAGTAAATGTGCGGTTGTTACGTTAACAATTAACTGGCGTTAATTACATATTTGAGATTTGGGGAAAATTACGGTCGCCAGTCCTATGGACAACTACTATAATAACTGAAAAAGAAAGGTTATTGCACATACAATTAGCACTAAAAGCGTGGCAACTGAAGGTTGAAACGTGCTGTGTGAAAACTAAATGTTTGTCAGAAGTAATAAATTTCGCTACACTCTGACTTAATTTAGCAAAAGAATTAAGAACCCCGGTAAATTGAAAGTTAATTTAGTGACTGAAATTAATAGTGAGCTTTGTTTCTTAAGCACTAAGAAATTCAGTAAAATAAGGTTAGTCTTGGGCTACCTCAACAATCATTTCAAAAGCTATTTGAATCTACGCAATTTAGAAATAAGCGATTTAACTTTGAACTTGAATTAAATGATTCTGAACAATTAACAGTAGTAAAATTTAGTACGTACCAAGCTGAGCTGCAGTCACAGGTAACCTAAATTTTGGTAACAAAACTCGCACTCTTAATTTGTGCTTGTGTGATCTAAATATTGTAGCAAGCTATGAATATCTTAACTGAACTTTGAAATTAAAGCAGTGAAATCGAATGATATTACTTTAATGCTGGCGTTTGAATTTCAACGACACTCGAGTTCATTTCGGAAAAGGAAGTGTCCCTGCTTGGTAATGCAATTGGGACAATGAGCAACAAAGGTTCATGCTACGTTGCTGTAATTTTGTGAGACAAATTGAACACTCTGAAAAGCTGAGGTCTGCCATACAGTTCTAAAACTTTACGTGCTTCCAGTCTTCCTTGTTGGTTGATTGAAGGTTTGAAGTCTTCCGTCGAGGAGGTGGCGACAGTCACTCATTGTTGGCCGTCGCTGTTGCAGAAGCTGGATGATGGCGTGCCTTCTTCTCGACACGGTCACCAGGCGAAACGGGCTCTTGATGTGCGCCAGCTAATGCTTCCCATCCGCGACACCGTGTCAGAAACTAACATAGCAAGTCGAGCGCAATTACATGCTGCCAAACCCCAAAAGCGCAGCAACTCGCGGGAGCGTCACACAACACACCGGCTCCACCGCCCTACTCCAGGCAGACTCCCTCTGCCCGCGCTCCATGCGCCAGAGTTAACACTACCAAAGATCCTAAACACTTTGGTTCTCCACACGACCTATCGATGTAATCGTTCGATAGCACAGTTTTCCGTAGGCCAGACCAGCGTAAAAATACAAATAATATTTACAAAACAAACCAATTATATATCGACACAAATGAATATATATATATATATATATATATATATATATATATATATATATATATATATATATATATAGTAAAACAATTACAATATATAAAGACACAGAAATGTCTTATCTTCAGGTAACAAAATAAGGAAAAAATTTAGAGTACAATAGATGGAAATAGGAGGATATGCATTTCCAATGTTACACGTTGACTTTTAATTCCATTCTTGAACCTTTCTTTTATTTCTGTAATTACTTCTTCGGTAAACAGATTGAACGGTAGAGGAGAAAGACTGCATTCCAGTCTTACACTTTTCTTAATAGGAGCACTTCGTCCTTCGTCTTCCACCCTTATTATTCCCTCTTAGTTCTTGTACAAGTTGTATATTACCTTCCTATCCCTATAGCGTACCCCTATTTTTCTCAGAATTTCGAACATCTTGCACAATTTTACATTGTCGAACGTTTTTCCAGGTCCTCAAATCCTATGATTGTGTCTTGATTTGCCTTCAGTCATGCTTCCGTTTTCAACTGCGACGACAAGATTTGTGTCTCTGGTGTCTGACACATCCTCAATTATCTTTTCCGTTCTTCCGTATATTATTCTGGTCAGCAACTTGGATGCATGAGCTGTAAAGCTGAGTGTACGATAATTCTCTCACTTGTCGGCTCTTGCAGTCATCTGAATTGTGTAGATGATCATCTTCCGAAAGTCGGATGGTATACCGGCAGGCTCATACATTCTACCCCTTCTGTCTTATTCCGTAGTAAGTCTTCCAAAGCTCTTTAAAATTTTTATTCTTTCATCGATCAACTGAGTATTTCCTCTGCTACCCGTGGTTTCTTCGCAGTTACCTTCTTTGTACCTGTGTTTTTCTGTGATTGCCCTTTTTAGAGACATCAATTCCTCTTCAACTGAACTGCCTGCTGAGATATCCCTTGACGCAGTATCTACAGCTTCAGAGAACTTCAAGCATTCCTTAGTATTTCCGTGCCCCACTTCTTTGCGCATTGGTTTTTGCTGACTTGTCTCGTAAACTTCAGCCTACTCTTCATCACTCCCAATTGTGATCGGAGTCTGTACCTGTTCCTGGGTACGCCTTACGATCCAATACTTGATTTCGGAATCTCTGCCTAACCATGACACAATCTAACTGAAATCTTCCTGTATCTCCCGGTCTTTTCCGAGTGTATCTATTCCAGATATACATGCTCTTCTTGTGTTTCTTGTATAGAGAATTCGCTATTACTAGCTGAAATTTATTGCAGAACGCAATAATCTTCAGCTTGCCACATCGGTATCTATAAATGAATTATCATTGTCGGTTTGCTGTCCGTTCTGATGAGAACTATCCTATCACTGAACTGTTCACAGTAACTCACTCTCTGTCCTACCTTCCTATTCATAAGGAGAATCCTACTCGCGTTATACGATTTTGTGCTCTGGTTGGTAATACCCTATACCGATCTGTCCAGAAATCCTTGTGTTCTTCGCTGACCCCCACAATATCTAGATTGAGCTTTAGCATTTACCTTTCCAGATTTTCTAGTTCCCAAACCCCGTTCAAGCTTCTGACATTTCGTCCCCTGCTCGTAGAACATTACCTTTTAGTTACTTATTCAACTTTTTTCTCATAGTAACCTCCCTCTTGGAAATCCCCTGCCGGATATCCGAGTCGTGGAGTAGTCGGGAATCGTTTGCCAATGGAGAGATCTTCATGAGACTTTTTCGTTACCATCCACATGTTCCGTGGACACACAATACGTGCCTTTAATGTAGTGGTTTCCGTAGCCTTGTGCACCCTCTTGCCTTTGATCATTACTGATTATTCTGCCTTTAATGGCAGTTTCCCACCTCAACTGCAAGGGAGTGCCCCAAACCTGTGTCCGCTCCTCCACCCTCTTGGACAAGGCCGCTCGCAAAATGAGGGCGACTTCTTGTTCTGGAAGTCTTCAGTCACCAATGCTGATGATTTAATTCAAAATGTAAGCTGTAGTGGAGTTCGAGCCCGAGACCGAAAATGTTTTGATTAGTAATCAAAGACGCTATCCCTAGACAGCAGTAATTAACATTCCGACCTCATGAATATACCGGACAAAGGTCAGGAGAAACAAGTTGAAGAATTTTTACATTACAAAAGCTAATCGGAAAACTGTATCACTTCAGAAAAAAGTGATTTATTCGTACTAGTTTTTTTCGATTTTTATCCTTAATAATCTAAAAGAACTTTATTTTCCCTAGTTATCATGATGTGCTATCAATGTCTTTTATCATTTATCTATATTACTGAAAAGCGTCTATCCTGGAATTTGGAACCCAGGAACAGTTGCAAGATGCTTATGTAACGGCTTCAAGGACAACAAAATATTTGACTATCTATATTTCGTTTAATTATTGATCGAATTTAATAACTTCAAATGCTGTCATAATCCATTCCATAAGAGGTATAATCTTAGGTCAAAAGTTTAACACAATAACACAAGTGATACAGTGAGAAAACGTGTGTTTGTCTGGAGTCAGCTTAACTGGCGGCGCCCAAATACCCGAAATTTGTTGTTGTTATCTTCAGTCCAGAGACTGGTTTGATGCAGCTCTCCATGTTACTCTATCCTGTGCAAGCTTCATTTCCCAGCAGCTACTGCAACCTACATCCTCCTGAATGTGCATAGTGTATTCATCTGGTGGCCTCCCTCTAAGGTTTTTACCCTCCACGCTGCCCTCCAATACTAAATTGGTGATCCCTTGATGCCTCAGAACATATCCTACCAACCGATCCCTTCTTCTAGTCAAGTATTGCCACAAATTTCTCCTCTCCCCAATTCTATTCAATAGCTCCTCATTAGTTATGTGATCTACCCATTTAATCTTCAGCATTCTTCTGTAGCACCACATTTCGAAAGCTTCTATTCTCTTCTTGTCCAAACTAGTTATCGTCCATGTTTCACTTCCATACATGGCTACATTCCATACAAATACTTTAAGAAACGACTTCCTGACACTTAACTCTATACTCGACGTTAATAAATTTCTCTTCTTCAGAAACGATTTCCTTGCCATTGCCAGTCTACATTTTATATCCTCTCTACTTCGACCATCATCGGTTATTTTACTCCCTAAATAGCAAAACTCTTTTACTACTTTAAGTGTCTCATTTCCTAATCTAATTCCCTCAGCATCACCCGACTTAATTTGACTACAATCCATTATCCTCGTTTTGCTTTTGTTGATGTTCATCTTATATCCTCCTTTCAAGACACTGTCCATTCCGTTCAACTGCTCTTCCAAGTCCTTTGTTGTCTCTGACAGAATTACAATGTCATCGGCGAACCTCAAAGTTTTTACTTCTTCTCCTACTCCGAATTTGTCTTTTGTTTCCTTTATTGCTTGCTCAATATACAGATTGAAAAACATTGGGGAGAGGCTACAACTCTGTCTCACTCCTTTCCCAACCACTGCTTCCCTTTCATGCCCCTCGACTCTTATAACTGCCATCTGGTTTCTGTACAAATTGTAAATAGCCTTTCGCTCCATATTTCACCCTTGCCACCTTCAGAATCTGAAAAAGAGTATTCCAGTCAACATTGTCAAAAGCTTTCGCTGAGTCTACAAATGTAGTATCGTAGGTTTCCCTTTCCTTAATCTATCTTCTAAGGTAAGTCGTATTATCAGTATTCCCTCACGTGTTCGAAGATTTCTACGGAAGCCAAACTGATCTTCCCGAGTTCGGCTTTTACCAGTTTTTCCATTCGTCTGTAAAGAATTCGTGTTAGTATTTTGCAGCTGTGACTTATTAAACTGATAGTTCGCAAATTTCCACATCTGTCAACACCTGCTTTCTTTGGGATTGGAATTATCATATACTTCTTGAAGTCTGAAGTATTTCGCCTGTCTGATACATTTTCCTTGCCAGATGGTAGAGTTTTGTCAGGGCTGGCTCTCCCAAGGCTATCAGTAGTTCCAATGGAATGTTGTCTACTCACGGGGCTTGTTTTGACATAGGTCTTTCAGTGTTCTGTCAAACTCTTCACGCATTATCATATCTCACTTTTCATCTTCATCTACATCCTCTTCCATTTCAATAATATTGTCCTCAAGAACATCGCCCTTGTATAGGCCTCTATGTACTCCTTCCACCTTTCTGCTTACCCTTCTTTGGTTAGAACTGCGTTTCCATCTGAGCTCTTGATATTCATACAAGTGGTTCTCTTTTCTCCAAAGGTCTCTTCAGTTTTCCTGTAGGCAGTATCTATCTTACCGCTAGTGATAAATGCCTCTGCATCCTTACATTTGTCCTCTAGCAGGGCCTGCTTAGCCATTTTGCAATTACTGTCGATCTCATTTTTGAGACGTTTGTATTCCTTTTTGCCTGTTTCATTTACTGCATTTTTGTATTTTCTCCTTTCATCAATTAAATTCAATATATCTTCTGTTACCCAAGGATTTCTACTAGCCCTTGTCTATTTATCTACTTGATCCTCTGCTGCCTTCACTATTTCATCTCTCAAAGCTACCGATTCTTCTTCTACTGTATTTCTTTCCCCCATTCCTGTCAATTGCTCCCTTATGCTCTCCCTGAATCTCTGTACAACCTCTGGTTCTTTTAGTTTATCCAGGTCCCATCTCCTTAAATTCCCACCTTTTTGCAGTTTCTTCAGTTTTAATCTACAGGTCATAACCAATAGATTGTGGTCAGAGTCCACATCTGCCCCTGGAAATGTCTTACAATTTAAAACCTGGTTCCTAAATCTCTGTCTTACCATTATATAATCTATCTGATACCTTTTAGTATCTCCAGGGTTCTTCGATGTATACAACCTTCTTTCATGATTCTTAAACCAAGTGTTAGTTATGATTATGTTGTGCTCTGTGCAAAATTCGACCAGGCGGCTTCCTCTTTCATTTCTGTCCCCCAATCCATATTCACCTACTATGTTTCCTTCTCTCCCTTTTCCTACACTCGAATTCCAGTCATCCATAACTCTTAAATTTTCGCCTCCCTTCACTATCTGAATAATTTCTTTTATCTCATCATACATTTCATCAATCTCTTCGTCATGTATGGATCTAGTTGGCATATAAACTTGTTCTATTGTGCTAGGGGTGGGCTTCGTATCTATCTTGGCCACAATAATGCGTTCACTATGCTGTTTGTAGTAGCTGACCCTCATTCCTATTTTTTAAATTTATTATTAAACTTACTCCTCCATTACCCCTATTTCATTTTGTATTTATAAACCTGTATTCACCTGCCCAGAAGTCTTTTTCCTCCTGCCACCGAACTTCACTAATTCCCACTATATCTAACTTTAACCTATCCATTTCCCTTTTTAAATTTTCTAACCTACCTGCCCGATTAAGGGATCTGACATTCCACGCGCTCCAATCCGTAGAACGCCAGTTTTCTTTCTCCTGATAACGACGTCCTCCTGAGTAGTCCCCGCCGGAGATCCGATTGGGGGACTATTTTACCTCTGGAATATTTTACCCAAACTGACGCCATCATCATTTAACCATACAGTAAAGCTGCATGCCCTCGGGAAAAATTGCGGCTGTAGTTTCCCCTTGCTTTCAACTAGTATTTGTAACAGAGAGTACTTAACACCTTTGAAGAAACTTCACCCGTGATTTCAAACCTTTAAGAATTTCTGCTTGCTGACTCCCCTCTTTCACCCACAAAGCGATGACAGAAAAAAATTATCGGTTGCTACATTTCCAGTGTTCATGCAGTAAAACTTTAGCATAGACATAACCGTGTTACTTCTCCCCTAGAGACTCTATTCGCAACACAGACGGTAGCCACATAACGCTAATGAATGTATCTACAAAATCACAACATTTTATGACACATACTTCGAGAGATATGACGCCATAGACATTTGGATGGACGGAAAACTAACGTCTGCTTAAAATGGCGCGCAGTAATACTTCAACGTCAGGCATAACGCTCTAATTTATAGGCGGCAGTCAAATGAAAAGCGAACACCCGCCACAGAGGAACCATTGAATGGTTCCATTCAAAGTAATCACCACCTAACGGATTTGCAACGGCGCCTACTCTTGCACTTCCATATCCGACTCAAACTGACGTCCACGCATATCTTTCTTGCAACCCGCCAAAGATGTGAAAATCACATGGTGGAAGGTCGACAAATGTTGCAGTGTTTCCCAACCAAATCGAAGCCTTCGCTCAACTGACTGCGTGGGGACGATTGTTTTCGTGCAGCTTACCGGGACTTGCGTGAACAACTTTGTAGTTGTTTGTGCGCGTAGATGTGGGATGTTTCCACTTTTGCTTTGCCGTTTCTCCTTGGGCTCGAAATGTTGGCACCACGTAAAGTCATGATTACCTTTTTTTCGACTGCAGGTTCCCTCTCCTCGTCGAGTTCCTTGAGTGTGGAACCACATGACTACTCAGCACTACCGTGACACTTTGCTGAAACTGTGACGCGCCATTAAGTCAAAACGCCCAGGAATGTTGTCGGACAGAATTACCCGTTGTACGATCCCGTCCGCCCCCCTCCCCCCCCCCCCCCCTCCACGCACACACATACACTTCTAATCGGACGAAGGCTGCGCTTCAGCATCCTTCGCACATCCCGGATCTTTCACCGTGTGATTTTCACGTCTTTTACCTCTTGGAGAAAAACATTCGTGGACCCATGTTTCAGTCGAATAGAAGAATTGCAAGAGTGGGTGCGATTGTGGAATCGTCAGCAGCCGATCGTATCCTACGAAACAGGAATTGATATCTCGCCTTCCTGTGGGATAAAAGTCTCAACGCGTGCTGTGATTACTTTTGAGTTGAACTAATACTTGTTATGTACAGGGTGACAATCAACTACATGAACTACATCATGAACATACTTCATTCAACATTTAAACGTCACTACAGATATACGGATTTCGGTTATGACATGTTCGATATGCCTCCCATCATTGGTGATGATGTAGCGGAGACGAATAGAGAAATTCTGCATGACACGCTGAAGTGTCGGAACATCGATGCTGTAGATGACCTGTTTTCAGCTCGGCAATGGTTTTGGGGTATTTAGGGTTATTGCTGTACACCTTATCTCTAATATTGAACCGCAAAAAGAAGTCGCAAGTGTTCAAATCCGGAGAATGTGGCGGCCAATCGAGGCCCATGCCAGTGGCTTGTGGGTACCCCAGATCCAGAGTGCGGGCCCCAAAGTGCTCCTCAAGGACATCACTCTCCTGCTTCGATGGGGTCGAGCTCCGTCTTGCATGAACCACATCTTGTCGAAATCAGGGTCACCTTGCACAATGGGAATAAAATCATCTTCTAAAACCTTCACGTACCGTTCGCTAGCCACCGTACCATCAAGGAATACCGCACCGATTACTCCGTGAGAGGGCATTGCACACCGCACAGTCACCTGTTGACGATGAAGAGACTTCTCGATAGCGAAATACGGATTCTCAGTCCTGTAAATGCGCCAAATTTGCTTATTGACGAACCAATCCAAATGAAAGCGGGCTTCGTCGCTGAACCAAATCGTACATATGCATATTAATTCCCGTCATGCCCGACGGCCAACCATGCAGTCTGAACTTCCGAGCGCAAGCCGTTCAGACGTTATGACGATCTTATTTCGTATAGTTAAATAATTGTCACCCCGTATTAAGGTGCCACGAGGGGCATAGTCCGCTTAGCAAAAGAATACCTCCAATTCGAACTGTTTTGGAGCGCTTCGAAATACCACACTATGGACGCCATAGCGATCAGTCTATCGAATGACACGCATTTAAAAGCCAGATTTGCATCCGCCAGCAATTTGCGGAGAACAGTTTTTTTTCACAGCTTTACGTGTAATACGAGGGGGTAAAAATGACGCTTGCGTAGAAACTAATTATATATTAATAACCAGAAATTAGTAGCTCGCAACTAATTCAAACAGAATTTTAAATTTAGTTAAATCAGGTTTCTTTGAGAGACGCTAATGAATAACGTCATATGGTCCAGGGAATCGATACTGTCTCATTAAGTTAGTTGTTAACAGTATTACAAATTTAAGCTGCAATCAAAACTGTCAAGTGTAGAAATCAGGCCTTACCACAGTTATATACAGTACGAGATTCCAATTTCTATTTTCTAATAGTTTTTTGTTTCCTCGTCTTTTGCGAAACCAGTGAATATTACCAGGCCCACAATTATAAATGTCTGACGTGACTGTTGTTTTCAGACGTTGTGATTTCAAAAGCTTCATTTTTTTTATGCGGCCCGCGACGAATTCCTGTTCTGTGCCAACCTTTTCATCTCAGAGTAGCATTTGCAGTCTACGTCCTGAATTATATTTTCTGGATATATTCCAGTCTCTGTCTTCCACTACAGCTTTTACCCTCTACAGTTCCCTCTACTACCATAGCAGTTAATCCCTGATCTCTTAACGTGTCCTGTCATCCTGACCCGTCTTCCAGTCAGTGTTTTCTGTATATTCCTTCCCTTGCCAATTCCGCGGAGAACCTCCTCATTCCTTAATTCTTCGTTTCTCTACGGTTCCGGTTTTCCCACGGTCCATGTTTCGCTACCATACAATGCTGTGCTCCAAACCTACATTCTCAGAAATTCCTTTCTCAAATTAAGGCCTATATTTGATACAAGTATGTATATTCTTTCTCATTATATTCTGGGTGGTCAGAAACAGTCTGAAAATCTGGTAACGGTGTTACAAGATAGGTTGGGCTGAGAAATAGTTCTTAAGAAGAAAATTTGATGTACGGCGCCGTTTCCGAATCAATTAGCATTTAAGTGAGTCAATCACGTTATCGCGAGCCGAAACTCAAGTGGTCCGCCACATATAATTAGTCTCACTTGTTCTCATATGAGTAGCATCGACGCTAGCACACGAGACTGCTCAGCCTTTGGCTCGGGTTCGAATCTTAGTGCTGTCCCATGGCCAATTTCTGTATCGCTCTCTTGTTCGGTTTTTGGAAACTAAACGAAGAACACATTTGGCGAGACCGGCTCTGTCGGGCCGTTTGAATCTGCGTACACAACCCCCTAACGGGGTAACTTAAATGCTAATTAACTCGGAAACAGCGCAAAGTATCGAATTTTTTCCCCAACAGTAATTTCTAGGTATAACCTACTTACAACACCCTTAAGAGCTCTTCAGACTATTTCTAACCAATAGGAATATTTTTAGCATAAATTGTGCTGTTTTTTGTCTTTCACACAGACGGTTTTTACAGAAAACGGGAAAAATGTATTTCTGGGTTATTGCCTTACGTTTGGAATACTGTAACAGAAATTGGATTTGCAGTAAGAACAAACAACACACAGAAGGGATGAGGAGGGGATGAGAGGAGATGGATAAACCAGGGGCGGAAATTGATGCAGGGAGCAGAAAGGAGATGACGATCAGAGAGAGGGGTCAGAGGAGATGGACAGGGGAAAAAGATGGAAGCCCCGGATCTACCGATATTTCCGAACCGGGGTAAAAACTTGATAGTGGCGCTACTCCCCCCCCCCCCCCCCCCCCCCCTCTTGAGTGTTTGAGGTAGGACATCAAAAACTTAAAATAAATGATTTTTCAAAAATAAGTTCATTTTGTAGTGCCAATGCTTCTGAAGAGTTTGGCAGATATATGAGGAAATGTAAGACATTTTATTTGCTTTTAAGTGTGCCAAGGGAAGGAATCGGCGGGGGCGACCAAGGATATCATACATAGAGGAATGTCACATTTTTTCACACAGCATTCTTCTGTCGCACGTCAGTGCGGAATTCAAACGAGTATATTTTGTAATGCGAACAGTACCGAACTCTAAGCCTAATATCACATGCATCAAATATCCTCATAAAAATGATTCTGAAGAGAATTGAAGAGAAGGTGGAGGATATGCTGAGTGAAGATGTTTGGTTTCAGAAGGGGATTGGGGACAAGAGAGGCGATTCTCGTACTGAGACTCGTTATCGAAAAGCAATCACAGAAAAATAAACCAACTTATATTGCCTTTGTAGACATGTAAAAAGCATTTGATAACGTTATCTGGCAAGAGATGTTCAGAGTGCTGAGGAAAAGTGGAATAAAGCACAGAGACATCCGAGTGATACTCAGCTTCTGTAAGAATGAGGTGGCAGTGATTAGCAACTGTCACCATGAACAAGAAGGAAATGTTTGAAAAGGGGTAAGGGAAGGATGTGCTCTCTATCTCCTCTTACATTCAGTGCTTACATCCAGGAAGCTATAGACCAAGTTTGAGAAACTACTGAGATGGGGATCAAAATTAATGGGCAGAAGATAGACATTCTACGTTATGCAGACGATATTGCTATAGTCACGGAGACAAAAGAAGATCCAGAAGAAGTCCTCTGAACAATGGAAAAAATTCCATGCAATCAGTATGGAATGAGAATAAACAAGAAAAAGACTAAAGTGGTGGTATGCAGTACAGGAGCAGAATATAAACCTCTGAGAATGAGAATTGGAAGAGAGGAGCTGGAATTGATAGAGGAATTTACTTACCGGGGAACTAAAATCACAAGGGATGGTAGAAGCCGGAAAGAAATTGCGAGCAGAATACAAAAGGCCAAAATTGCATTTCATCGGAGAAGGAACTTACTCACCAGCAACATCAGTCTGAAAATAAGGAAACATATCATGAAAGGTTTAGTTTGGAGTGTGGCCCTATACCGATGTGAGACTTGGTCAATAGAAAGAGAACAGAGAAGACGGCTAGAGGCCCTGGAGATGTGGTGCTGTAGAAGGATGATGAAGATCAACTGTAGAGACAAAGTAACAAATGGAGAGGTTCTTAGAAGAGTACGGGAAACCGGATCTCTGTGGAGGCACATCCAAACAAGAAGAGACAAACTTGTAGGGCACATCCTACGACACGACATCATTGGAACAGTAGCAGAAGGAGCTATTGAGGGAAGGAATCGGCGGGGGCGACCAAGGATATCATACATGCAACAGATCATGAATGACGCTGGATGTAACACATACGTGGAAATGAAGAGGAAGGCAGACAGAAGAGAGGAATGGCGCTCTGCTGCAAACCAACCTCACGGTTGATCACTAAAAGAATATTTTGTAATTAAAGCCATCAAAACCTATATCCAGGACAGTGAAAATTAAAATGTTCTGTGGTGCCTTTCCTGTTCCCAGTCGGCCGGTGTGACTGTTATAAAATAAATAAAATAAAATAAAATATTAATATTAATTTTTCTATCTGTATGATATTGATTGGTTGTAATTAATATTTGCTTATCTGGAAAGTGGACGCTTAATCATTTGGTATCAGACGCCTGACAATGGCTTTTTCGTAAATGCAATGTTAATCGTAGTTGACCGTGAAATAAGACTCAAATAATCGGACTTCGTATTTAAATCGTTTCCAAAGACTGCTGCGGTAGGTGCGGACTCAAATCTAAATTCTCAATATTAGAGTAATTTTGCCAGCCATGTCAATACGTCGTACAGAGGTGACTGTCTACTAAACATAAAAAGTTTACACAGTTAGTTAAATCAGATATATTCAACCAATAAGCCTACAGTTAAATAATTCTACTTACTTTCATAAATATAAATTCTTTACAGATTCGAGTGCCTAGTAAGATTGCAACTCGCAGTGTTCTTATATAACATCAAATATGGCGGTGTGCCAGTCAATGAAATATACGTGCTTCACGCACCACTTATCCAAGACCTCTCCTTCTTAATGAAACATAAGAGTATCGTAATTGCGTTTTTTGTTTTATCAGCGACATAGCGTTGCAGTTCTGTGCCATAGGCTTTATTTATTTGTCAGAGATTAATTATTTAATTAAGATTTCGCGTTTCCGAGGAAACTCACGCACGGCATGCAAATGTGCCTTTATACTGTGCAGCTGGACCTTAGCAATGAAGCCTTCTGACAAAAATTTTCTGTCGATATATCATTTTCTTCGATACACCACAAAGATAATATGTAATCTTCCTTATTTGTTATTCCCGTTAGTCGTTTATTTCCATTCTGGTAGTCTGAAGCAATGTATTTCGCTAATAATTATAACAACGTTGATCATTCGCACACTCAGTCAACTACGTAAACAAAGAGCGATTGGCATTCACCTGTTCGGATCTAGTCGATACATCTCGTACAGCCCCGTCCCTTTTTGTCTTCGGGAAAGTTTTTTATTTCTAGATTTGTTAGGGTTACTGAGGGACATTACATAAAAATTTTCTCAAGAACACTGGAGGCAAGATTTAGAAGCTCAGAAAAATATTCCTTCCAACGCTCTAAGATTTTTTCATTCTCAGTTAAAGTGATGGAATTGCCAGCGGTATTCAGCGTGACTGATGAGGATCGCATTCGGCCTTATACGAGCGCTGTTCAATAAAGAATGCTCATAATTTTTTTTTTACAACATACCTTTACTCATCCTCATAATTTTGATGGTTCTTCTTAAAGTAGTCTCCGACGAATGCGATGTACTTGTCCCTGCACACTATGCACGCTTTCAAAAGTCAACTTATGATTCCTTCAGAAATCAACTTAGAACGTTTTCAAAAATCAACAGGGATGCGTTTCTAAATCATATGAATAATCGATAGACCGGCCGCGCGGGATTAGCCGAGCGGTCTAGCGCTGCAGTCATGGACTGTGCGGCTGGTCCCGGCGGAGGTTCGAGTCCTTCCTCGGGCATGGGTGTGTGTGTTTGTCCTTAGGATAATTTACGTTAAGCAGTGTGTAAGCTTAGGGACTGATGACCTTAGCAGTTAAGTCCCATAAGATTTCACACACATTTGAACAATAATCGATAGACCAGCGTATACTGGATGCTAGGCGATTTGTGAAACAATGTTGTTTTCCTCAAGAATACGTATTTGGCACCCACTGAAACTGCCGCACGGGGCACATACCCAGATTTGTCCCCCCCCCCCCTCCCCAACCCCTCTTCCCTAGATCCCGGCCTGGAAAATTGACAGAGGGAGGGATGAGGTAATGGACGGGGAAGGAGAAGACACGACAGTGAGTTGGGTGAGGAGGTGATTGGCGGAGAGAAGGGGAAGAAGGAGAAAATGGAGAAAGACAGAGGAGAAGGAGATGGACAGGGACAGGGAGGGGGGGGGGGGAGGGGAGAAGGGGACTACGACGTATGTCCAATTTCCTTACATATTAGAAACGCGTGCTTTCTCTTTTTTTGCATGCCATTCAACCTGAATGAGCCATAGTGACGTGTGTCTGGGTAAGGCCAGTATCTAATAAAACATCAGCAATAAAATGACAGAACAATTTTAGACATAACTAGGATCATTCCACACATCTACACATTCGTCTAGTACTACTACCGTCACCAGATAGCTACCACAACAAGCTACACGCAACTCTCTACAGACTACCAACGCTTATATCTTAATAAATTTTTAAGCAATAACACAAAGAACTGATTATTCACATCGAACAAGCAACAAGATAAATTCTCAGCAGTCGCCCGCTCACACTGCAGTTTAAACAAAACACAATAAATCACGCTTATAGCTTGTAGTCAGCAAACAGACATTGTCTCGCCCGCAGCGCACACACCTGCACTCGTGTATGCCATCAGTGTACAACCGCAACTTGTCACGCGGCAGCCACGGACTTCCGTGCAGTATTTGTGTCTTGCAAACACACCCAGTGAATCACCCGTACAGCACACAGTGCACTGTATAAACCGTGCAGCCGTCATCTGCAAAAGCACTCAGGTAGCGCTCCTCTTGGTAAGCAGAAGCCCACATCTCCACTTCGACTGCGACCGCTGTCCGTCTGGCTCGAATAGACACCAACCGCTCCACACAGCAGCCACGCCTCGCGCAGACACTTGTGAAGTCATGCTGAAATAACGGCGGCGCACCAGATTCCTTAGCCACACCCGTTGAAACTTCATAACATAATTTTTTACTTAAATTTAAATAACTGACAAGGTGAAACTTCTACGCTTTTACTTAAGTTGCTAAATGCGACTGAACCATCTAAAACTGCTGAGTGAAACTGGCGTAGTGTCATTTTGACTGTCTATATCGTTTCAACACCGACCTACAGAATTTTCCCTGACAAATACAGCCCAGACTTATTCTATTTATTAATGACCCACAATATATACGGATAACGCAATCTATTAATTAACACAAAAGAATGGCCCTGAATTAGAAGAAATCCTAACAATAAACCATAAATTTCATAAGTCACTGACCTCACAGAAAATCTTCATGACACGAACTGCTTGCAAATGGAGCAAGCATGCAGCCAGGAAAATAAAAGGATTGTGACTACTGTAGGTTTTAACTACTAATAGGCACGTAGTTAGCAAAGGAAAGATTTTGCTGCAGAGAAAACAATGTATTTAGAAGATTTTACCTCAATCATGTGACATCCAGTTCCAAAATTTATACACTCGTCCATAACTCCATTATCAAATTACAATCTATATTCAACCAATATTAAATCTACATGACGGACACACATCCAGACCATCCGTCCGCTCCCGCTGCTAATATTTCTGGCTTCCATCACTCCTAACTATTAACCTCTAACGACAATCACTGCTGACAACTTCAAACTGCCAGTCCGACCAGCTACAGAGTCTCTTACAGAGGGCGCAGAACGCTGTCAGAGATATTAATCCAGTCTATAGCCGGCCGAAGTGGCCGTGCGGTTAAAGGCGCTGCGGTCTGGAACCGCAAGACCGCTACGGTCGCAGGTTCGAATCCTGCCTCGGGCATGGATGTTTGTGATGTCCTTAGGTTAGTTAGGTTTAACTAGTTCTAAGTTCTAGGGGACTAATGACCTCAGCAGTTGAGTCCCATAGTGCTCAGAGCCATTTTTTTGCAGTCCATAGCGCTGCCAACATACAAACACGTAAACAGGCTGCTTACACCGTACCCGCACGTGCAAAGCCTGCTCGCCCCTCCTCTTCTCAAGCAGCTACATATTTGTGACAACGAAGAAACCAAATGTTTCACTCGCAGAAATTACAGTTGTCCTCTTATGTTTTTGCCTAAGCACATGCTCGGATACAGTGACATGTTCAGAAAGAAACAGCCGAATATTTGTGCAAGCAAAGAGCTATAAATGTCATTGCTTCACTCGCAGCAACCTGAGCTTTACTCTTGTTGGGTACACCACTTCGCTGCCGCCGTTTTGCAATAGCTGGCAGCAGCGGCATGTGGCGGTGCACATGGCGGGTCGTTAAAAGTGTCATACAAAAAGCTTAGGCGTTCCTAAACATAACGCCATCAAAATATTAGTCAATGTATGATTGCATCACAAATTTATTCTCGGTCGAATATGCCAACTTACATGTCCGATTATCCTCATCTGCGGAAAGTTTTAGTTTTCTGCTTTCACACGAAGAAAACTGCCACTGAGGTTCATAGAATGCTGGGTAAAACCTACGATGATGCACCTATCAGTGAAGGAATGTTCAGAGAACAGTTCGGTGCTTCAAGAATGGTGATTCTGACGTGAAACATCGGCATGGCGGTAGAAGAGACAGGATTTCGAAGCTACTGAAACGAACGGAAATAATCACCGCAGATCGTTATAGAAAGCAGTTAACGCGACTTCTGAAATTTTCCCGGCGTATTTCTTCTTCTAATAATTTCCGGGTATGCAGCCGGATCCCGTCGACATTCTGCCACGATATTTCGGCCCAGAGACGTCCGGCCATCATCAGGTGAGTACACAACTACTGAAGAGCCCAGGTGCAGTCGCGGTATTTATGCCGAATCTCGCGCATGTGAAATGTACTGGCATCCTACAGCGCATGCGTCAGGTGTTGACATGCGCAGCATAGCCGAGTTGTACGTGCTGCCCTCGGTGGTGGAAATAAAGGTTCATCTAGTCATTGGGTATCGAATGACACTGTCGATTCCGCTGTGATTGTATAATTTTAATAATAGGATTCCAATTTTTATCCAGCTGAAAGCCGTTGTCTCGATTTATAAGATTATTGGCAAGACGTATTTCCACTGATTCCTTGATTACGGAATCCCAAAAACCGGAAACCGGGGATAAAATTTTTGTTACATTGTATTCCATTGAATGTCCCAAAGAAATACAGTGCTCTGCTACTGCCGATTTTGACGGTTGCCGCAGACGGGTGTATCTTTCATGTTCTATACATCGTTCATGGACAGTTCTTGTCGTCTGGCCAATATATGCAGCGCCACATTCACAGGGAATTTTGTAGACGCCTGCCTTCTTCAGTTGTAAATCGTCTTTAACGGATCCAACCAGGGCCCGGTTCTTTGCTGGTGGACGGAAGATAACCTTGATTTTGTTTTTCTTCAGTAAACGGCCTATTTTCGACGACACATTCCCGGCGTATGGAAGGAACGCAGTTGATTTAAAGTCATCATCTGCGTCCTCAGTGCGTTGCTTCTTGTTATGATAGTTGCGCATGGCCTTCCTTATTTGGCGAGAAGTGTAGCCATTCTCTTTGAAAACCTTCTCCAAGTGTTCTAATTCTGCGTGGAGGTTTTCATCATCCGATATTATATGCGCTCGATGTATTAAGGTACTGAGAACACCGGCTGTTTGTGCTGGGTGATGGCAGCTTGACGCCTGGAGATACAGATCTGTGTGAGTCGCTTTCCTGTACACAGAATGTCCTAATGACCCATCATTTTTACGGCGTACTAGCACGTCTAGAAATGGTAAAGTGCCCTCTTTTTCAATCTCCATCGTAAATTTGATGTTCTCATGTAATGAGTTTAAGTGATGAAGGAATTTCTCCAGTTCCTGTCTGCCATGAGGCCATACAGCAAAAGTATCATCTACGTACCGCCAGAAGACCGTAGGCTTTAAAACAGCAGACTCAAGTGCTTTCTCCTCAAAGTCCTCCATAAAGAGATTAGCTACCACAGGCGACAAAGGGCTCCCCATGGCGACGCCGTCTGTTTGTTCAAAGAATTCGTCATTGAATAAAAAGTACGTTGAGGAGAGTATATGTTCAAACAAGGCCGTCATTTCTGCACTGAATAAGTTACCAATAAGATGTAAAGATTCCATTAAAGGCACTTTGGTAAAAAGTGAGACCACATCAAAGCTGATTAATAAATCCGAGCTGCTAAGCTTAACTTCCTTCAAGCGACTGACAAAATCCTCGGAATTACGTATATGGTGGCAACACTTACCCACATACGGCTTTAGTAATGAGGCCAGATATTTTGCTGTAGAATAGGTCGCAGCACCAATATTACTCACTATTAATCGTAGTGGGGCACCATCCTTGTGTATCTTCGGAAGACCGTAGAGTCTTGGTGGTACTGCATTGTGTGGTCTCAATCTCTTGATAACTTCTTCAGGTAGAGAACAATCGTTCAAAAGGGTAGTCAGCTTTGATGTGGTCTCACTTTTTACCAAAGTGCCTTTAATGGAATCTTTACATCTTATTGGTAACTTATTCAGTGCAGAAATGACGGCCTTGTTTGAACATATACTCTCCTCAACGTACTTTTTATTCAATGACGAATTCTTTGAACAAACAGACGGCGTCGCCATGGGGAGCCCTTTGTCGCCTGTGGTAGCTAATCTCTTTATGGAGGACTTTGAGGAGAAAGCACTTGAGTCTGCTGTTTTAAAGCCTACGGTCTTCTGGCGGTACGTAGATGATACTTTTGCTGTATGGCCTCATGGCAGACAGGAACTGGAGAAATTCCTTCATCACTTAAACTCATTACATGAGAACATCAAATTTACGATGGAGATTGAAAAAGAGGGCACTTTACCATTTCTAGACGTGCTAGTACGCCGTAAAAATGATGGGTCATTAGGACATTCTGTGTACAGGAAAGCGACTCACACAGATCTGTATCTCCAGGCGTCAAGCTGCCATCACCCAGCACAAACAGCCGGTGTTCTCAGTACCTTAATACATCGAGCGCATATAATATCGGATGATGAAAACCTCCACGCAGAATTAGAACACTTGGAGAAGGTTTTCAAAGAGAATGGCTACACTTCTCGCCAAATAAGGAAGGCCATGCGCAACTATCATAACAAGAAGCAACGCACTGAGGACGCAGATGATGACTTTAAATCAACTGCGTTCCTTCCATACGCCGGGAATGTGTCGTCGAAAATAGGCCGTTTACTGAAGAAAAACAAAATCAAGGTTATCTTCCGTCCACCAGCAGAGAACCGGGCCCTGGTTGGATCCGTTAAAGACGATTTACAACTGAAGAAGGCAGGCGTCTACAAAATTCCCTGTGAATGTGGCGCTGCATATATTGGCCAGACGACAAGAACTGTCCATGAACGATGTATAGAACATGAAAGATACACCCGTCTGCGGCAACCGTCAAAATCGGCAGTAGCAGAGCACTGTATTTCTTTGGGACATTCAATGGAATACAATGTAACAAAAATTTTATCCCCGGTTTCCGGTTTTTGGGATTCCGTAATCAAGGAATCAGTGGAAATACGTCTTGCCAATAATCTTATAAATCGAGACAACGGCTTTCAGCTGGATAAAAATTGGAATCCTATTATTAAAATTATACAATCACAGCGGAATCGACAGTGTCATTCGATACCCAATGACTAGATGAACCTTTATTTCCACCACCGAGGGCAGCACGTACAACTCGGCTATGCTGCGCATGTCAACACCTGACGCATGCGCTGTAGGATGCCAGTACATTTCACATGCGCGAGATTCGGCATAAATACCGCGACTGCACCTGGGCTCTTCAGTAGTTGTGTACTCACCTGATGATGGCCGGACGTCTCTGGGCCGAAATATCGTGGCAGAATGTCGACGGGATCCGGCTGCATACCCGGAAATTATTAGAAGCAGTTAACGCATTTGTGAGAGGGGCAGCATCACAGTGCTTGATCCTATGTCGCAAAACCAGTCAAGGCATACTTGGAAACATTGAAATGGGAAGTCCTAGCCCAGCATCAAAGAATTGTAGTCAGGTATTTGAAGAAAGCACTTGAGCTACGAATTCACGACATTCAGAAACATACGGCCTCAGTATACCAACTGTTGTGGACTGGCAAGACAGCCAATCCACAATGGACGGGAGACCGAAAGGCACGCGTTTAAGGTCACGCAGGCTGGCGTGAGGTCTGGAACAGGTCAAGTAATGAATACTAGCAAATAAAGTACGTAGCTTCTGGAATACTTAACTTTAATCCATAATTGGTGAACATCGGTCTGACGGTACATGCATCACAAGATAAATAGGTCGTAGCAATTGACGTAGCTGAAGGCTATGCTAACTATCGTCTCGGCAAATGAGAGCGTAATTTGTCAGTGAACCATCGCTAGCAAAGTCGGCTGTACAACTGGAGCGAGTGCTAGGAAGTCTCTCTAGACCTGCCGTGTGGCGGCGCTCGGTCTGCAACCACTGACAGTGGCGACACGCGGGTCCGACGTATACTAACGGACCGCGGCAGATTTAAAGGCTACCACCTAGCAAGTGTGGTGTCTGGCGGAGACACTACACCAACATCGGTTATTTTTGAGAGGTGTATATGGGACCTGAAGATGGCGTAATGAATTGCCGAAACTGATAGCGAAAATAAAATTAAATAACATCTCAATTGCACGGATGTCTGGCTAATTTCGTTGTAGAATATTCGGAAATAGCTGGCTAGGTGTGAGTAGGCCCGGCGCTCTGAGAGTACCGTACAGACTTCAGTATGTATATAGAGCCTTCATCCAACCCAGGAATCGAGAATCTAAACAATTTTTCCTTGTTATCTACACTGATACTGACACGATATCAGTCTCAGAAATTCCAAGAGTTTAGAGAATGTTTTTTGTTAAATTTCGCACTTGATATTATACTTCCTGAGAAAAAGGTTTCTTAACACACGAACAGACATTGAGATAAAAAATAAAATAAATATATTTTTATCGGGTGATGTAATTACAAACTACCAATTTTCAGTTTTTTTCCCTTACTTATTCTGTGAAATCTTGCGTCTTGCCGAATTTCATGACTCCAGGTCAACGTGAAGTACTCTGTAAGTCTTCATAGTGAGTCTGAGAGTATCAAGATATGTGACATAAATGGACATATTTTTTGACTGCATTGACTTATAAGCTTCAGTTTTTTGCACCGCCAAGACCACAGTACGTGGCATAAATTTTAACTTGATAAAATGGTTCAAATGGCTCTAAGCACTATGGGACATAACATCTAAGGTCATCAGTCCCCTAGACTTAGAACTTCTTAAACCTAACTAACCTAAGGGCATCACACACATCCATGCCCGAGGTAGGATTCGAACCTGCGACCGTAGCAGCAGCGCGGTTCCGAACTGAAGCGCCTAGAACCGCTCGGCCACAGCGACCGGCTCATCGCGACTGCAGCTTGTGGTTAGCTACGTTAGGTTTCGCAGTTGAGCATCCAAGGCGCAAGCAGCCCGATCGAGATAGTGCCACACAATCTCGATTGGATCTAAATCCGTACTAGTTGGTGGCAAGGGGAGTACGGTAAACTCATCCTGCTGCTTTTAGAAACACGCACGTACTCCGAGAGTCGTGTGGCACGTTTCATTGTCCTGCTGGTAGATGCCACCGTGCCGGGCAGCAACAAACTGTTTGTACGGGTGGACGTGGTACTCAAGGATTGATGCATACTTGTGTACAGAGCCTTCAATAAAGTCGAGACCACACAGAAAATGGTCGATCGTAAGGCTTCTTTCTCCGTCCTGGACCCTTCCGAAGATCATTGGAGGGCCGTACAGGCCAAAGGCTATCTGTCAGATGGAGAATAAAATGTGATTCATCTGAAGAGGCTGTCTGTCCCCTCTTACTGAATGTTTACTTGATGCCATATTTCTCGACTTTCGAAAGGCTTTCGACTCAGTTCCGCACTGTCGCTTGCTCCAAAAACTACACTCTTACAGCCTATCAGACGACATATGCGGTTGGATAGATAGTTTTCTAACAGACAGGGAGCAGTATGTCGTCCTGAACGGGGTGACTTCAGCAGAAACATGCGTAACTTCAAGTGTGCCCCAGGGCAGTGTAATAAGTGCGCTGCTTTTTACTATTTACATAAACGATCTGGTTGATAGTATTGTCAGCGGCATTAGACTGTTTGTCGATGATGCTGTAGTCTACAGGAAAGTGGAGTCACACGAAAGTTGTGAACAAACCAGTGAGGATTTGCAGAAAATAAATGTGTGGTGTAATGACTGGCAATATTAGTAAGTGGAACCTACTGCGTATAATAAGGCGAAAATCCCCATTAATGTACGAGTAGCCGGCCGGTGTGACCGAGCGGTTCTAGGCGCTTCAGTCTGGAACCACGCGACCGCTACGGTCGCAGGTTCGAATCCTGCCTCGGGCATGGATGTGTGTGATGTCCTTAGGTTAGTTAGATTTAAGTAGTTCTAAGTTCTAGGGGACTGATGACCTCAGATGTTAAGTCCCATAGTGCTGAGAGCCATTTGAACCATTTGAAGCCAATGTACGAGTACAAAATAAAATGCCCAGTCTTTGGAAGGGCTAACATCCGTCAAGTACCTGGGTGAGACTTTTCGAAATGATCTCAAATGGAATTATCAGATTACACAAGTAATGGGCAAGGCGAACACTAGATTGCGGTTTAACGATAGATTCCTGAAGCGATGCAGTCTTTCAACAAAGGAAATAGCTTACAATACGTTAGTTCGTCCAGTCTTACAGTATTGTTCGTCTGTATGGGGCCCTTACCAGTTGGGTCTGATTCAAGAAATTGAGAAGTTCCAAAGAAGAGCGGCAAGATTCGTGACTGATACATTTAGCCATCGCGAGAGCGTTACAAATCTCATAGAAAGTTTGACGTGGGACACACTTCCAGATAGACGGCGCGCTAAGCGGAAGGGGCTGCTCACTAAATTCCAAAATCCGATCTTCACCGAGGATGTAGAGCATATATTATTACCACCAACTTTCAGATCGCGCAATGATCACCATTCAAAGATAAGGGAAATAAGAGCTCTTACTGAGGCGTTCGGACATTCGTTTTTCCTTCGCGCGATCCGCGAGTGGAACAGAGGGGGGGGGGGGGGGGATATGACTTTGGCGCGAATTGTGCCCTCCGCCACACACCACTTGATGGCTAGCGGAGTATTTATGTAAACGTAGATGTAGATACTTGTGATACTGGCGTGCAAATCCCAGCTTTCGTCGCCGATTAGCAGCAGTCATTATGAAGCAGTAGAAAGGATTACAATTATGTTTCTTACACATGGACAGAGTGGATGGAGCGCTGCTTCTTCACTCGGCTGCTTGAAAACGCCAAAACCTCTTAGTGAAGGCGCAGAGATTAGGAAATGCGTCAACGAAACTGATTCTAAAATGAGTTCTGTTTTCTGAAGTACGGAAATTGGTCATTGTTCTCAGCAGTTACCCAACCCACCGAGGGAACCTAGATGTGAATCAGAATCGGCCGCAGCATTGCGTCAATACATCACAGCAGATAAGATAAACGCATTATCCTGGGCAGAGCAATGCAATCTGCGGCACTGCGTGCTGTCGAGAGAGCATATCAGCTTTAAGTGGCTGCGTCCCTTCACGTATTGTAGCCCAGTTCCTGTCTGCCGCTTCGTTTCGGCTTCAAAAGTACGTCCCCAGTTAAATGATGTGGAAGGCAGTTTTTAACATATCCATTTCAATTTAGCTCTCATAGCACAATAGCTTTGGCGTTTTAAGTAATTACTCGCAAGCAGAACACAGCATGTCATTTTTAGCGGAGAAAAATTTTCAGACGCAAAAGTAACCTCTGGTGTACTCCAAAGGAGTGTTGTAGGACCCTTATTTTTCAGAATATACATGTAATTGATCGACTGACAGAAAATCCTAAGGAGTAAACTGATCGAAGCTATTTCTCCAGCCACTCTGCGACAATACTGGCTTCGCAGCGGAGGATATCACAGAAATGGCACAAACAACACAATAGCAGATATCGAAACAAGTGACCAAGGGATAGAAAAGTAACTGAAATTACTGAGCAGACGCAAAGGCCATTACACCTGCCAGGAAACGAATTTCATTGCTCTTACAACAGCAGTATACCGTAGGTCTCTTGAGGAGCGAAGTGTTCCTAATGATTAGACAAAAGCGCAGGTTATTCCCGTTATCGTAAAGAATCGTTAAACAGACGCACAAAGTGTTAGGCCCATTTCTCTGACGTCCGTCCATTTATAAATTTTTATGACATGTTTTACGGTCGCATGCTACGACATTTATGGATGCTGAAAAATCTACTCTATAGGAGAGAACAAGAAAGTGTTAGATATAGACGCCAGTGTATATGTCATGTTCCCTGTTTTCCTGAAGGCGTCGTTCTGTACAGTACCATACTGTCATTTAATGATCAAAATACAAGAATACGGAATACCAGACCAACTGTGTGATTGGAGTGAAGAGTTTATAGCAAACAGAACAGAGCATGTGTTACGTGGTCAGTTTCCTCTAAAACTGCCAGGCAACACACTTCAGAATATTTTTATGCTCATTTCCCTTGATCAAGTAGTCGATCACTGACAGAGCATAATAATTTCTACAAGGTTCAGTATCTCCAGCGACTATCTCCTTCTAGCACGGTGAAGGAACTGCAGAGATTATGGGCTGGCTAGCGTCTGTTTAAAAGGAACAGACTACCATAAAAAAACGTTGAGAGTCCAAGGCTGAGTCGCAGCCTCTGGTAACCAGATCAGCATTCACAGGATGGCTTTTTCCTGTCGAGAAAACAGAAGCCTTTTAGGAAGATGAGGAATCTCTAGCCACGTATCGCCTTCCAAAGACTGGCGTATACATCACGTTTATCTCGGGAGCGATGCCACAAAATAATGTTCGGTTTAAACTGCAGAATGCAGTGCTCCAGTTGGTTCTTGCTCTTATTTTTCATAGAGCTCGCAGTTTCGCGTCCTTACCTACTTGTCAGCGGTCTCATAGGTCTGCTTCGAAAGCGGAGCATGAAATGGTAGAGATTTTCTGCCTGCCTCCCCATACGACAGCTCTGTTGATTAAATAGAGCTTGAACTCGCAAGAACAGGATATTAATTAACATCTTAATTTGCCCTGTTCTGGACAGAACTCGCAACCTCTGCCGCCATTGGCGGGCGAGTTCCTGTTGTGGCGAAAAACAGTAAAATTACGTTAGGAGATGGAGAGTAAACACCTCACGTTGGGTGATCGAGAGTATGCTTCACAGCAGGCTTTTGAAGCGTAATGGCTTGCTGCTTTGCTACAGAAAAGTAATGACAAAAGGTGCCAGGAGATGGTGGAGTAAAGACTTTTTCTGTACGTCTCATGAGGTTTACCTAATGATGTTTCTGCTTGAGTACTGAGTACAGAGTGGTAGCAGAACCCCAAATACCCAGCCGCTGTTGCCCCTGCCTCCCGCAAGTTTTTATAAATTGCGCCAGCGTTCGCCAATTCCATAGGGAGTGCACATTAGTTCACTCCATTCAGGATCAACATACTCCATTTTAATACTGCGCAGTTAGCTAGTTTATTTTACTTACACGCTGATATTCGAAACTATTTTTCCGTGTTCTTTCTATAATTTACTAACCTTACTTGCAGTCATTGATCTAGTCATGTGTTATTTGCATAACTTTGCGTTATCGTGCTCACCTACCTACACCAAGGCTAGAGAGCATCAGTGGAATCCCTTGTCCAAGTATTAAATACTTGGACGAGCGGTAACTCATGTGTTATAGTGACCACTTGTTTCTGCCACAGATTAGATGATCCCTTGTCTCATTAATATGTCTATGTGTGCGGGGTGGTACCCATATTGTCATGCTTGATTGGGCAACCCCCACTAATTGTCACACAGTAATACGTTTCCGTTGCGTAACATCATTATTTCTTTCAGTTGCCTCTGAGCACTATGGGACTTAACTTCTGAGGTCATCAGTCCCCTAGAACTTAGAACTACTTAAACCTAACTAACCTAAGGACATCACACACATCAATGCCCGAGGCAGGATTCGAACCTGCGACCGTAGCGGTCGCGCGGTTCCAGACTGTAGCGCCTAGAACCGCTCGGCCACTCCGGCCGGCTTACTTTCAATTAATTTGCATAATCATAAGGGGTGCTTCCCTTCTCTGTAAGCCACTGCAGATCAGATTCTACCATCATAGTGGTATGCAAAACAGCACAACCCCACACGTATCATTCTTAAAGGAGAGAAGTCTTCAGTCGTAAAAGTAATTTCGGACGTTCCCTATGGGAGTGTTATAGGTTGTAGGACCAATATTTTTTTACAATATATTTAAATGACCTAGTACATAGCGTCGGAGTTCGATGAGGCTTTTCGAAGATGATGCTGTCGTGTACAGAGAAGTCGCAATGCTAGAAAACTAACGAAATTGAGGAAGACCTGCAAGGATCGACCCTGGTGCAGGGATTGATATTTGAAACTCAGCATAAATACTGGTAAAGCATCGCGAATACATGGGCAGAAAGACCCTTTATTGTATGACTACACTATTGAAGAACAATCACTGGAAGCAGTACCTCCATAAAGTATCTATGAGAATGCGTACGTAGCGATTTAAAGTGAAACGACCTCTTAAAACTATACACAGGTAAGGCAGATGCCAAACTGGGATTCATTGGAAGAATTCTCAGAATGAGCCAGCCACCCACAAAGGAGGTTGTTTACAAAACTTCCGTTTGATTTGTGTCTGAGTAATGTTCGTCAGTCAGGGTTCCGTACCAGACAAAATCGATGCAAGAGACAGATAAGATTCAAGTAGTGCGGCACATGTCGTAGCAAGTTGATTTAGTAACACTGGAAACGCTCAGCTAACTGCAATGGCAGTCGTTGCAAGAGAGGCGTTCCGCATCGAAATGTGGTTACTATTAAAATTCCGAGAGCTTGTAACCCTCGAAGAGTCAACCAGCAGATTGCTTTTTCCTACGTACTTCGCGAAGACCATGAAGGTAAAATTAGACATACCTCTGTTCACACAGAGGCTTACTAATAATCGTTCTTCTCACGGACCATCACGACAGCCTCAGTGATGAATGGGGGGGGGGGGGGGGGGGGGGGGGCTTGAGGTGTAGAAGCGGCAGTGGTACCCAAAGTACCCTCTACCCTACACCATAACGTGGCTTGTGGAGTATAAATGTAGACGTAGTCGTAAAAGTAGACATGTTCTTTACTTATTGTGTTTTCCCTGTTAACTTGTGAATACAAGTGCCTGTTACTTTAGATTCAGAATTAAATGTTGGCATTGCAAGGCTTAAACATTTTCTGTCAAGCGTACCTTGAGGAGCTAAGGACGCGAAGTGAAAAGTGTGCCAACGCGTGACTGGCTAACTCGCTATTACTCATGTTCTCGAAGCATTCCCCCAATGGACTGCGAACTATTCCTCTTAGCTATTACACGTTTGTTTATAATTCTCAAGAAGCAGGAAAGGGAAACGTGAAAGATGTATTGAAGTATTCAGGCACCATACAACAAATGTCCGTGTCACAAAATACACTCCTGGAAATTGAAATAAGAACACCGTGAATTCATTGTCCCAGGAATGGGAAACTTTATTGACACATTCCTGGGGTCAGATACATCACATGATCACACTGACAGAACCACAGGCACATAGACACAGGCAACAGAGCATGCACAATGTCGGCACTAGTACAGTGTATATCCACCTTTCGCAGCAATGCAGGCTGCTATTCTCCCATAGAGACGATCGTAGAGATGCTGGATGTAGTCCTGTGGAATGGCTTGCCATGCCATTTCCACCTAGCGCCTCAGTTGGACCAGCGTTCGTGCTGGACGTGCAGACCGCGTGAGACGACGCTTCATCCAGTCCCAAACATGCTCAATGGGGGACAGATCCGGAGATCTTGCTGGCCAGGGTAGTTGACTTACACCTTCTAGAGCACGTTGGGTGGCACGGGATACATGCGGACGTGCATTGTCCTGTTGGAACTGCAAGTTTCCTTGCCGGTCTAGGAATGGTAGAACGATGGGTTCGATGACGGTTTGGATGTACCGTGCACTATTCAGTGTCCCCTCGACGATCACCAGTGGTGTACGGCCAGTGTAGGAGATCGCTCCCCACACCATGATGCCCGGTGTTGGCCCTGTGTGCCTCGGTCGTATGCAGTCCTGATTGTGGCGCTCACCTGCACGGCGCCAAACACGCATACGACCATCATTGGCACCAAGGCAGAAGCGACTCTCATCGCTGAAGACGACACGTCTCCATTCGTCCCTCCATTCACGCCTGTCGCGACACCACTGGAGGCGGCTGCACGATGTTGGGGCGTGAGCGGAAGACGGCCTAACGGTGTGCGGGACCGTAGCCCAGCTTCATGGAGACGGTTGCGAATGGTCCTTGCCGATACCCCAGGAGCAACAGTGTCCCTAATTTGCTGGGAAGTGGCGGTGCGGTCCCCTACGGCACTGCGTAGGATCCTACGGTCTTGGCGTGCATCCGTGCGTCGCTGCGGTCCGGTCCCAGGTCGACGGGCACGTGCACCTTCCGCCGACCACTGGCGACAACATCGATGTACTGTGGAGACCTCACGCCCCACATGTTGAGCAATTCGGCGGTACGTCCACCCGGCCTCCCGCATGCTCACTATACGCCCTCGCTCAAAGTCCGTCAACTGCACATACGGTTCACGTCCACGCTGTCGCGGCATGCTACCAGTGTTAAAGACTGCGATGGAGCTCCGTATGCCACGGCAAACTGGCTGACACTGACGGCGGCGGTGCACAAATGCTGCGCAGCTAGCGCCATTCGACGGCCAACACCGCGGTTCCTGGTGTGTCCGCTGTGCCGTGCGTGTGATCATTGCTTGTACAGCCCTCTCGCAGTGTCCGGAGCAAGTATGGTGGGTCTGACACACCGGTGTCAATGTGTTCTTTTTTCCATTTCCAGGAGTGTATATAACAATGGAATGTACATCGAACTTACCAATGCCAACACTGCTTCGCAAGAACGAAACTTGAATACGAATAATTTTACAAGTCTGAGGCGACCACTGAACTAAAAAACTCTTCAAAAACCGACTAAAAATGAACTACGAACCATCATGCCGTTAAATACCAAAACAGTTTAAACTGTTTAGGACCGGAGTTCATTATCATCAACCATAACAAAACAGTAACATTGTTTCACCGGCATGAAAAGTAGGAATGATGGTATGGCCGTCCCTTGCTCCCCAAGAACCGTAGACTACATTTTTCCGTCAGCTAGGAGCGTATCTACAGTTCAGCCTTGAACACATTTACCCCATTTGGAAAACATACTAACTATAAGGAATGTAAAATAATTGTATGAATTATCATATTTATAATTAAATATTGACGTCGTTTAAAACGTTACTATTTCAGAACACTGTTCGAAATCAGAATTTAATAACTACCTGCAATATGTGACTGTAGGTATTTATGTCATCGTAACAGAAAACGGCAAAACGTTAACTTACGAGAGCCTTCCGGAAAATAAAAAACGTTTTGTTTCCACACGTGACCGCCTCCCCCTACCATCACCAGTGTTGACCAACCTCTGACCTTGTTACTCGTCCGCTTCAGTTTGGTGGCAGCTACAGTGCAATACCGTTGATTATTGCTGAGCCGTGCGACTTAAAAATGTGTGAGAAAACTGAACGTGAAGTGCGCAGTGTTATATGCTTTTTAAAAGCGCAGAAATCCAACCCGCAGAAATTTATAGACAGGTAACTGAGGTTTACGGCAATGTGATGAACGAAGCGTCAGTTCGGAAATCATGTATCATGTTTATGGTGGACGAAGAACGTTCACGTAGAAGATCGCTCGGGCCGGCGCTCGGTTGTGGCTGGCGGACTCAAAACAAGGATTGAAAAACAAAAATCCATGAAGGCAGACGCTTCACAGTTAGTGGACTGCAGCGGCCTAGTGTGAGACGCTTTAACGACTTCGCCGCGCCATTAAAAACAAGCTGCGCGGAATGCTGACCAGTGGCGTCATCCCCTTTCACGATAATGCACGTCCATATTCAGCGGAACTGACGCTGGACGTGCTTCAGCAGTTTCAGCGGGAAATGTTTCGACACTCGTATTATAAGTTGGTAACCGGCATGAATTAGTATGTTATGAGCCCCCAGCAGTCCAGCGGCAAGTCGGCCGCCGTACACAAGTACTGACTGTTGAAGTCGCCACCACTGGGAACAGTTGGTGCCCTCTGTCCTCCGTTCCAGACATCTACCACCAACAGCTGCCTCAAAGTTGTGGTAACTGCCTGGCGAAGGGTTGTGCTTGGGAGCGTATGGATTTAATTTATTAAAAAAAAGTAATTTGCATTTTGTTAACAGAATCTTCCGTCGGTTCTTGGTAGAACAACATTATAATAAATGAAAAGCACCAGTTTCTTCATTACTTCCCACACTCTCTCTTCCTACATATTCCCATTTTCTCGTATTCATTAAGTTGTTTTTTTTTTTTTTTTTGAAGTTGTCTTTGTATTTCACATAGACTGTAGTTTCAATAGTTAAGGCTTTCTTTTAATTGGAACTTGTATTACTGTCCATGTTTAACACCCCTTGTATTTGTCTCATCAAATACTGTTCATATTTTACTTTGCTCATTTATTTAATGAAAACTGTTACACAGCCACTGCTTTGATTATAATGTTAAAATGCAGTACCACCACACTCTCAAACTGTAGGTTCCCTCAAACACCTCCATTTTCCTGCATTTATTCATTTATTTCTGTTTACCTTGTTGATATTGCTTAACTTCCGTATGTATTCTGTATTGCCCGCATCTCGTGGCCGTGCGGTAGCGTTCTCGCTTCCCACGCCCGGGTTCCCGGGTTCGATTCCCGGCGGGGTCAGGGATTTTCTCTACCTCGTGATGGCTGGGTGTTGTGTGATGTCCTTAGGTTAGTTAGGTTTAAGTAGTTCTAAGTTCTAGGGGACTGATGACCATAGATGTTAAGTCCCATAGTGCTCAGAGCCATTTGAACCATTTTATTCTGTACTTACATTGATAACTGTCTCTTCTTTTAATTTGTTGTGTATCACTCTCCATGTTTCATACCTCCTGATGCAGCCTTGTCTAGCACTAATTTTATTTTATTTTATTAGTTTTGTTTATTAATAGAAACTGTTATGTAGGCATGCTATTCCTATTTTGTGCTAAAGGTTTTCCTGTCTACTCCATTGTTATTTATGTACTGTTCAGTTTCTACTTTTTCATTGCAAAGATGTCACTTTCTGTACGTTTCTACTTCAGTCTAGATGTGTTACTTCTCTTCCAATGTTGTCTGCTAATATTTAACTTCTTCGGTGATAATACTCAGTAAATGTCTGAAGATGGCCTTGTAAGCCGAAAACCGGTTAACAATAAAAGTAATATTGTAGAACAAAAGCAAACTGGTGCTTTTCATTTATTATTTTGCATTTATATTTACTTTCATTGTGCAGTATGAGACACGAGGAAGAGAGACACTGAAGCATTCCCCCTCCCCTCTCTGCTCCCCCTGCCACATCATCTAACCCTGCAGTGTCCGTGCTCTGCCCCTTGGATAAGCGGCCAGCTTTACTTAGCTCACGGTCGAGCTCAACAACATCATTTAAAATTCAGCACATTTTGAAGTATTACTGTCTGTAAGTACTTTTTGTTTCTTACTGAGCAGGCAAACTACACTCTCGGCTGCTGGTTGCTCGAGTATTGTAGCACGTGGCTGAGAACCGCGGGTCGTGCGAATACTTGATTTGGACCGTAAGCGGCCTGTGGCCACAGGTTGACGACCACAGATCTATGATTCATATTTTCTCGCGTTGAATATTTCTGAACCTAAGTTTCAGTGTTTTTAGTCTATTCCTGTGTCAGGGAAAAAGAAATAAAACAGAAAATGCAAATGTAAGAAAAACATTTCCTACTTTTCTGCAACAATCCGCTTGGTCACAAATTGGTAGTCAGTTCGTTGACTATGTCTGTAACCAGCCAAACGCTCTGGCCACATAGGAACTGCGGCACTGATATTACAAAAAACTCAAATTAACGTCATCGGGAAATAAATATCTCTTCTGTATAGAGGTACTATACTTTTGCCCCTTGCCTGTGTTTTCCTTCCGAAAGAAAACCCAGATGGCTCTGGATTCGAAGACCTATCAGTGATGTAGTGCCTTCAATTCACAACGTTTCCAGTCGTTACGACGTTACGTGCTTAACATAAAAATAACATGTACAAATCTCGTTTACAACTGTAAGTACCCATTATAATGTGGTAGCTGCCGTATATTTGGTGATTAATATAACAGATTTTCAATAATTTTTAGTTTTCTTCTGTGAGAAATTGTGCTCCGTTTCCATGACCCACACGCCTTCCACAGAGTAATATTAGTCGCGCCCCTGCGCCCTCCGCCTGTCACTGTTAACCCTGCGTTACCCCCTCCCCCTCAAGTGTCTCATATTATGCGTATGTTCTTGGTGGCAAGTACGCAGGACGTCAAGCGAAAAATGTACGACAGTAACACAGATAGAACTGAAGATACCGTAACTAAAATTATTGAATTTCATTTAAGTTGGGGTTTATGAATAGTCGGTGCTATCAGCGACGTTTCTGATCAACTTTAGTCGGTGTACTTTTTTATTTCCTTATCGCTCTGCGACTTACAACTCCGTCCTTGCTTTTCCTCTCCTTCAATATGGAAATGACAGGGCGAGAAATATGTCCCTTTGAGCGCTTGTTAAAACATATAGTAGGCGTAATTTCTTTCAGTCTGGCTGTCTGTGTACGTAAATGGATGCGTGGGCGAGCGATAAACGCAGAGAAGCGCATGAAAAAGCCAAGGCGTTTGATCGTGGAATTAGCGCAGAGTGCGAATAAAGTGCGCCAGAATTATTGCGAAGGCGAGCGCTAAGCCAACCTGAATTCTTTTTGGGCTTTTATACTTAGCCAAGCCTTTCAGTGATACAAGTCACATATAAGAATTTAATGCGTCTCAACCTCGAGCCCCGGTGATTTTATCTTCGGCTTCTTTGTTGAATTCTGTCTCCGTTCGTTGTTTCCTTTCGTCGTGTGTTACACGGAATACCTTTCCAATATTACTCCGCTGGTAGCGAATAAAGTGGGCTTACCAGTGTCGTGGACGCAGCGTACGTTTCGGACTTTCTTTCGCCATCAGGCCTATTGCCAATTACGGAAATGGCGTCCTGAGTGCACGCGCATGTTTCCGGCTCTGCCAAATTGGAGCGACCGAGGAAGGATTTTAAAACGAGAGTGTAGCAGCACGAGGAAGGCTCCAGCACGACCAAGGAGACGGACGCCAGGAACTCTCCCGTTTCTTTCTTACTTAGTAATTCGCTTAAGTAACGGAGGCAGGCAGGGCAGCGTCCTATAGTAAGGAAGTGCTTATAAATAACTTACCTCACGTGGGAGAACGGGAAAGAATTTGGGAACTGAAGGCTTCTTTCTGAATTTCATTCGCTAGACGGGCAGATACGAAGTGCCATGAGGCTCCGGAAATAAGGAAAAACTGCACATTAGAAAGTTCAGGAGGCGCACGAGCCCCTCCCGCGATCAGAATATTAGAGACCATGTCTCCCGGGCTCTTAAAGATCCGCCTGGAGCACAGTATCCAAGGCTCCTGCGGTCAGGTAAGGAACCCAGCCCTCCCTTCCAAAGCTGATAGTAAAATATACGTTGATAGTCGAAAGTGTAAAAGCTTTTTTGTCGTAAGTAATTAGTAAAAATGACTCTCATTATCTTGCGTGTCGAGATAAAAGAAGAGCCTGTACCGCTTAAATACGAATTAAAGGCTTTTGTACCGTTCGTTTAGCGCTACCCAGGGTGCACCACGAGGAGGCGAACTATCTCACAACACAAAAATATTTACAGATTACGTGTTTTTATCTTTAAATTATTTACTTCAATACGGCAAGAAATCTGTATATACAGGGCGAGTCAAAAGTCCTTGGACACCTTCATAAGTTGGAAGATTAAATGGAAAATTGAACTGTGATGATGGGAACATAGGTTTGATGTTGCGCCGCAACTTTGGAGTGAATGTCAATCATGGCCGCCATCTTGAAATCCGCCACTTTGGATTCAAGTCATATATTTTTAATGGGAAGGGGGGTGTATGACACATCATATAACACTCGCTTGAGCTCTGGAATTTCGTGGTGTAATTTGTTTTTGTCTATCTTGTACAGTTTAGATATTACTAATGTTCAAAGTTGGGGAATTACCTTAATACCGACTGCCACAACACGTGTTCTACGTGTTGTCCATCCCGTGCAAAGCACAACTGTAGTCGCCGCAACCACTTTGACTGCACACGGAGGAGAGTGTCTCCTGCAATTTGGTCACAGGCGTGTTGTATGCGTTCCTCCAGGTGTCTCAAACCACGGATGCTCTCAGCATTCACTGTCTGCTTAAGGTGTCCCCACAGATAAAACTCAAGGGGCGTTAAGTCATGGGATCTGGGCGGTCACTCCACGGGATCACGGCAACCGATCCACTTCCCTGGCAGTTGTTCCTCCAACCATTCACGGACACTGATGCCATAGTGTGGAGGGGCTCCATCGTGCTGAAAATAAGATGGAAAAATGCCGTCAGCGTTCAGTGTGGAAGGGAACACAAGGTCCTGCAGCAGCATCAGATACTGTGGTGCAGTTAAGGTGTTGTAAATGAAAAATGGCCAAATGATGCGAGTGTCCCATATGCCACACCACACCGTCACCTTCGCTGGAATATGTTCTCGAATTGGGGCAACCAAGTTCGGATTTGCGTCACTCCAGTATCGACAGTTATGTCGATTAACCTCTCCATTCAAAGTGAAACACGCCTAGTCGCTGAACAGTATGTCCTTGGCAAACGAAGAATCCAGTTCGTGTTGTTCTGTAGCCCACAGGCAGAACTCCAACCGGCGATCAGGGTCATCCTCGTTAAGTCGATGTTGCATCTGCAGCTTGTAAGGATGCCACTTATTGGTGTGCAATATCCGGACAACGGAGGTTTGGCTTATTCCAAATGCTAGGGCCAAACGACGGGTACTTCGTTTAGGACTTTTCACAAACGACGCAACAACCGCAGTTGCAGTTTTCTCATTGGTGGCAGTCCTTGGTCGCCCACTACGTACCCTGTCGTGAACAGAGCCCGTCTCCCGGAATTTGGTGATGACGTGAACCACCGTGCTGTGTGATACCGGTTCTCGGTCTGGGTGCCGTCTGTTGTAGTCAGCTGCTATTGTTCAAATATATGTCCATTAACAAAGCCATGGATCGTAAATAACTGACAAACTTTTTGCAGTACTTGAAAGTTTCATCAATATACAGGGAGTAAATTTTAAGTTGACAAACCAGAATAACTCGAAAGATAAGCTTCACACGAAAAAATGTGTAGAATCCAAAGTTGATTATTTTAGAGGGGGACATCTGCTGGTGATAAAATTAGCCCGCCACCCCAGCCCCCAGGGGGTGAGGCAACTTTAAAATTTCAAATGGGAACCACCATTTTTTATTGCAGAATCAGATTCTACATAAAGAAACTACGTACGTTTTGTCTTAAACATTTGTTTTGATTCTTGGTACTTGGCGCTGCAATTCAAGTAAATCCACGTTCTCGTTTTTGGGTGGAAAATGGTTACAGATAAATAAAAAATACTTATTTACTTCGTAAAATTTGATTCGCTAAAATTAAGACTCTCCTCATAGTGTGGAGTTTGAGAGAGAGGAATTAGAGTTTTACAAATGTTGACCCAAAGATTAATTTTTTCCGCAGATTCGTATAAGTTTTGTTTGTTTCGTGGTCATGAGGCCACACAACTTTTAATTATCAAACAAATCATCTGACTAGCTAACTAACTAACCAAACATCCTACTTACTAACGATGATCCATCGCTGAGGACTATTTCTAACCCCTATAACTCGCTGAGAAGAGAGAAAACTTGCCAGCAGAGGGCCTCTGGTGGAACTGAGCCTTTTGAGCCTTGTGATAGGTCCAGAGGAAGCTGCGGCCAAGGCTTGGACAATGAAGGTGTATGTGAGTGGACCCACAGGAAAAAAGGTAGAGGAGAAAGTGTCGACTTCAGTAGGAAGCGACCGGACACAGACTCCAAGGGGATTCCCTGTTCTGGGCCGCCTTTGTAAGAGATGGATCGCTGTGTTAGGGAAAAGGAGATGGTAATTTGGATGGTGAGGTGAACTACGAATGTGGGCAGTATAATTTGCAAGCAGTAGTTGCCGCCAGAGTCGCAATGGAGCAACGCCAGCTTCCATGTGGAGCCTCTTCACTGGGCTCGGTCAGAAAGCTCCCATCATAAGCGGAACTCTACAGTGGTGGATAGGGCCCAGGAGCTGCAGCACTGTAGAGTGATCAGCACCGCACTCAGTGTGGTTCCGGTATCAAATGATATTAAGATACCGCCAGCAGCTTTCCTTAAGCTGATGAAGATGGGGAAGCCAAGTTAAGCGGAAGTCGAAGATGAGTCCCAAAAAGAGGTAAGTCTCCACTACATAAAGTAGTTGGTTATCGAGGTAAAGTCCTGGATGGTGGTGGACAGTACAATGACGACAGAACTGCATGACGCAAGTCTTGGCAGCCGTGAGTGAGGGCCCACGACTGCGCCTTTCATATGGCTCCCTGCAGCCGGCGTTCAGCCGCACCAATAGAAGAGGAGCAGAAGGAAATACAAAAATCGTCAGCATATAGGAAGGGAGATACTGAGGATCCCACTACTACTGCAAGAACATGAATGGCAATTAAAAAGAGTGGGTCACTCTGAACAGAGCCCTGCAGGACCCCATTCTCTTGGATATTGGGCACACAGTGGGAAGCACTGATGCGAACTCTGAAATGCAGAGCGACAAGAAATTCCGTATAAAAACTTGAGACTCTACTCATGCAGAGTAGCGAGGTTGTGGTGTCGCCAAGTGGTCTCGTAGGCCTTCGTCAGGTCAAAAAAGACGGCAATAAGGTGCATGGAAGACTCCAGATTGACCAAGCTGTCGGTGGTGGAGCGCCCTTGTCGAAAACCGCCCTGGCGCGAAGCTAGAAGGCACCAGCTCACCATACGTTCGAGCAGCTTGAACAGAACGTTGGTGAGGCTGATAGGACGGTTGCTATCCACATCTAGCGGCTTCTTACCACACTTTAGTACTGAAACGATGATAACCTCCCACCACTGCTACGGGAATACGCCATCGCTCCAGATCAGTTGAAGATGCAAGGAAATGTCGCTGATAACCCGCTGACATGTTTAATCATTTGGGAATGGATGTGGCCTGGGCCAGGGGATGTGTCAGGACAGTCAGCAAGGGCACTGAGAAATTCCAACTCACTGAAGAGAGCATTATACAGCTCAGGGTGGTGTGGAGCAAAAGAGAGTTTTGGTCGTTCCACCCACTGTATGAAGAGATGAAAGGCAGGACGGTAATTCTCAGACACAGAGGTGCGAGCATAACGCTCGCAAAGATGCTCTGTGATTACGTCTTGATTGGCAGATACAGTTCCCCGTGTGGAAATTCCAGGTACACCTGCAGGGGTCTAACAGCCGTAAATGCGTTGAGGCTTGGTCCAAACCTGCGAAGGAGAGGTTTGTGTTCCAATGGTGAAGACATATCGTTCCCAACACTCCTGCATCCCTCGTTTGATGAGCAGGCGGACCTAGGCACGGCGCCATTTGAAGGCAATGAGGTTCTCCAAGGATGGGTGGCGCTTATGACGTTGGAGGGCACACCTATGGTCTCTAAGGGTGGCAGCGATTTCTGGCGAGCACCAGAGCTCCGATTTCCGCCTGGGGCGGACTGAGGAACAATGCATTGCCGATTCAGCTGCTGCAGCAATAGTAGTAGTCATAGTGTGGATCACCTCTTCGATGTTTCCATGCCATGGATATCCATCATTGGAGTGGAGGTGAAAGTGCCCGAGTCAGCCTTTGGAAAATCTTGTCTGGGCAAGTGTCTAGATGAGTGATGCTGGGCTAGGGACAGGAAGAGTGGAAAGTGGTCACTACCACACAAGTCGTCGTGAGCTCCCCAATGGATAGCTGCGATAAGCCAGAATATGTGGCACCTGAACTGTGTGTTGCACCTTTATTTAGGAGATAAAGGTCGACTTGAGTCGGTAGGTCCTCGACATCTTTACCACAGTCATTAATCTTGGTTTCACCCGCACAAAAGGTTATGGAAGTTAAAACTCACGCAGAAGTAGAAAAGGTGGGGGGGAATTGGGAAATTGGTGAAGCCAATACATGGGGCAGACTTCACCATCCGGAGGGAGGTAGATGTTACAGATGGTAATTTCCTATGTTGTCCTCACACTGACAGCCACAGCTTCTAAAGATGTTTGAAGGGCACAGCTTCGCTACAGTAAGCTCTTAGATACAAACTCCACCTGACAGTCTGTTACAGCCAGGACAGTTTTTGCAATACCTGTGATAGCCATGAGAGGCAGAGCTCCATGTTACTGGAAACCAGGTTTCCTGAAGGGCAACACGAAAATCAGGTGTAACGCTTAAGAGTTGTCACAATTCAGCCAGCTGGGAGAAAAGACCGCCACAGTTCCATGGGGTCATGACGCTGTCAGTCATCTGAGCAGGCATGAAGGGACTAAGGAGGCGTTTTACGTCTCAGGATCACCTGCCACCACTGGTTGAGCGCTGGTAGCCAGGACCATTGCGTCTGAAGCGTCAGCCAGATCCAGGTCCTCGGGGGACGATGGAATCTCCACCTCATCCTGAGGTGTGGAACTGTTACGTAGTAGTGGTGTGGGACCACTGGAGTCTCCGTTCCTTAACAGTCTTCTTCTTGGACTGTTTTCCCTCTCGCTGCTCTTTAGGAACTTGCTAGGAGGGTTTCTCAGAAGCAGATTCAGATATGGACGAAGACGGTGTAGCCCTCCGACCAGCAGATAGTGGCTCCTTCAGTCACTGGCTGGTGTCCACTTTCGCACTTATGGAGACCTTGGAAGGGAAAGTCCCGAGGCACTCCTTCCATGGAGAGGAGCTGGAGGTGGCAGTTGCTTCTCCAGCTTGGCAGAGGGGACTTGTGTCCCCAGCGTTTGGGGGTCATTGCCTCACAATGGGGAAGCTTTGGCAGCAACTGTGGGACTGTGCCCCCAACCACCAGAAGGAGGGATGGGCGGCTCTGAGGTCCCACTGTAGAAGGTTTACATGAGGAGACTGTCGTCACTAAGGAGGCTGACATTGTCATGGCTGCAGCGTAAGACAGGATGACTGGTAGAGAGGCCAGACTGAAATATGAAAGGTTGTGATCGAATGGGGTGCAACCTTTCAAATGGTTCAAATGGCTCTGAGCACTATGGGACTTAACGTCTGAGGTCATCAGTCCGCTAGAACTTAGAACTACTGAAACCTAACCTAAGGACATCACACACATCCATGCCCGAGGCAGGATTCGAAACTGCGACCATAGCGGTCGCGCGGTTCCAAACTGAAGCGCCTAGAACCGCTCGGCCACACCGGCCGGCATCGTGTTGGTGTATAAAACTTTCAATGCCTGTATCTGGTCGGAAAGGGGAGGAGACTTCATGGCGTGTAGTCGCTCATCACCTATCTTTGCGCCAGTGTCCTGGATCAAATACCAAACCTTCCCCAGTGTCTCATAAAGTTGAGGGCATGAGGCACTGTTGATGGTGTTCTGTCCATCTGATGGGGACGTTAAGGCCAGCGGGCCCCGTGATTCTGTTCGAGAGGTTTAAGCTATATGACTGCACCAAGTTTCAGACGCTCCCTTTCTCATCATCATACAACACAAATGTGACACATCGATTACACTCACTTACATTCAAAAGCTCATTCCCAAGAAAAGTGGCAATTGTGTGTATCAGTAGAAAACTCTCAGACTAGTTGGCTGAAGAAATTCTTTCCAACTAGTTGGCCGAACATATCCCTTGATGTCTCCCAGCCGACAATTCTATATAGCCTTGAGGTACTCAGGAAATTACATTTGTCAGTTTTGTTCTGTTCTCTCTGCTAGGAGGTCCTCTAACCAGTCACAAATCTGGTTCGACCCTCAGTAGGCTCGTGCTTCGTTCACTAAACGACACTGCTAAATTGTATCGTATACTTTCTGGAAATCGTCGCGACTCGTTCTACTGCAGCATAATGACTAAACTCGACGAAATACAGGGTGGTTATAGTTAAACTGTTGCTACGTGAGAGGGTCCCCAAGAAAATCAAGGGATCACAGGACGATTAAACTTCGTGGAAAGGCTAGCCACTGTGGACGATCGGTTCTAGGCGCTTCAGGTGGTGGTTGTTGGGATGTTTAAGGGGGACTAAACAGCGAAGGTCATCAGTCCCCCATAGGCGCTTCAGTCCGGAACCGCGCGACTGCTACGGTCGCAGGTTCGAATCCTGCCTTCGGCATGGATGTGTGTGATGTCCTTAGGTTAGTTAGGTTTACGTAGTTCTAAGTCTAGGGGACTGATGACCTCAGATGTTAAGTGCCATAGTGCTTACAGCCATTTGAACCTTCTTGAAAACATTTGCAAGGACATGTGGAAGAGAAATAACGAATTAACCACTTAAAGAAACAATTTAATTTCCGTATCAGAGGGTCATGTTCGTTAATTGCACACCGAACTAAAGCCCCCTAGTTACAAATGTTGCTCAATGTAATGATCATCTGCATTCAAGACAGCCTGGAGCTGTACCGGAGATGTAAGTGATCGCTTGCTTTATCACAGATATATGAGCAAGTGATGCTAAACGTTATTATCTTTACAGCTATAAAAAGGTATTATCTACTCAACAACCTTCAAATCGTGAGCTACACACTTAATTTTTATATACGAAATTAGTAAAGTTACTCATGGCACTTCTGTTGCCTTTGTCTGCTTTCACTTTCAAAACTCAAATTAATAATCAAGTTAACTAAATTAGTACGAATGAATTCTGAATTGCTAGAGTAGCCATGTATCACCACAATCAAATAAAAACAGTGAATGGCTGTAGGAGTATGAATGAGAACATTGGCATATTTAAGTTTCCAAACATATAATGACAAGCTTTTATTCATCCTTTTATAACTACAAACGAGCTGGTAATCTTACAAAAAAATGACAAACATAAATCATGAAAATAATGGTGCTTCATGGGCAAAGAATTCAATGGGGAGGAAACTCTAAAAAGTTCTTCCCTGACTTAGTCCCTTTTAGAACGCAATCACACTCCGTTAACATGAATCCACTATGAGGCCAAATTCTGTTCAAATGGAATCAGCTACGACCGGGTAGACCACGAACTGTGGTACACTGGAGATCAAGGGGTGTGAATATCATTTAACAACCCTACGCCGGTGCGGCAATACTTCATTCTTTCGCCTAGATTCAGGCAACAGCAGGAAACGGCACGCTGTGGACGACGAGCGGAATGCGTTGGCAGCTGTGAAGTTCTGAAGTGTCCATAAAAACTTGCAAACTATACGAGGGACTGATGACCTCAGAAGTTAAGTCCCATGGTGCTCATACCCATTTGAACCGTCTGAACCAAACTATACGAACTGACATTCCGATTACCAGACTGCAGGAAACCTCCCTATCACGGACCCGAAATCCGTGGCAAACCAATTTGACTCACAGGCATGAACTGGCCTGTGAGTCAAATTGGAATTGTCAAACGTCAGACGGCCGACTCAGGACGAATAAGTTCACCCTCGTGACACATAATATATAAGAGGTAAAATGTAGTTCCACTGCTGTTACAGTTGAAGACTGCCACTGGCTCTTTGTCCACCACAAGTCGCATACCACAAGTCTCACTCACTGGGGAAAAATCTGAAGTTCTCCACCAGGGGAGAACCAGAAGACGAAAAAGCCAAAGAATCACAAATACCTTCCTACAAGCCTCATACAGGAGCCAAAGTAGCAGAAAAAAAACCGCCTCCACATTGTACAAACCAGTCGGTCTGTCCTCCACTCACTGAATGTCCCCTCTTGACTATTCTCCTAGCCTGGTAGCCAGCCACAGCACTGGTTTCCCACGCTGGGGGAGCAAGCTTCTGCTTTGCATATTCTCAGGGGAGCCAATCAGCGACTCAAAATTTCTCTTGTCTGAAAAAAAGGAACATTTTTTGCTAGGGAGGTGCCGTTCTCATGGTAAGCACGGCCATGTTTCGGCAAAAAACGTCTACCTAGATGACGTGACAGTCCGTCATTTATCAATAGATCTAATCTTTCCAGACCAACCATTTCGTTTCTGAAAGAAGGCTGTTAAGCTTCCCAGACAGTCATGCCTGTGAAATATATGTTCTCTTTTCTCGCTAAAGGAACCTCGTACCACCTTCTAACACGATAAAGCTTATACAGAAAATTAGAAATTCAGCCTTCAGTTGCAAGGTAAAATTTTATTAGTTTACCTAGGTTTCGATGCCAATAATGGTATCTTCTTCAGAACCTATGAATTAACAGCATGTTACAGATTGAAATACATCATCAATTTAATGATTTCATAATAAAGAAAATCGCGATACTTACAAAAATTAAAGTATTTTGAGGGCCCAACGTTGGCTATGTCACAGAATAAATTTAAAATATAGTAAAGACGTATAGTCATAAGATTATTTCTGCCAAAACTAAAAACATTAAGACAAACGTAGACGGAGCTACGCCGGTCAGGAATAAAGCTTCTCACGTAACCAACAGGGAAACTAGGCGTCGCGAGCAGTTCCGCGGCGAGGCTCGGCCAACGGCCAAGCGCATGCGCGAGTGCAAGCGCTCCAGACTTGCTGTCTCAAAATTACTTAGAGCAAACGTAAATTGCAAACAAAATGTGAGAGGAAACAGTTCTATAAATGGACAAACCTACCTATTGGTACAGTACATTAAACAATTTACCTGAGAAGTCAGGGCATGAAAATTTACATTCAAACATTATAACAAGAGGGCGAAGCCCCACTACAGTAACTAATAAATTAGTATAGGAAACAGAGGCGTGCGAAGCATAAAACATCTTGAACATAAAAAGGGCAAGTTAAAAAACACCTTAGCAACTAGGTGTCACTACCAGTATAATACAAAATACATAGAGACACAATGTACAATCGCATTATAATAAAGAGACAAAGCAGATAGGAAACAACATCGGCAATTCGAAGCGGACTGTGGGTCAACTACACTGGAGTAAACGTTGAAATCCTTCGAAATAATTTCTATTTTTTAGTTGCAGCTGATCATTAAGCAATTTTCTCTATCAGTAATAAGATGTTTAAAATTTTGCAATTCTTCAATGGTGCCTAATTTACATCCTTTGAGCTTATTATGCAAAAGGCGTCTTTTAGAGGCCTGGGAGCATGGGACATTTGGACAAGATCTTCAGCAAATGTAGATCCTCGTGTTCCATCATCGCTTTTAGTCCGCAGATGGTCTTTAAACCTAACAGACAGGGCCCTTCCTGTCTGACCAATGTAATAACAGGGACATTCAGCACAAGTGATCTTATACATACACACCTGACAGGGATGATTTATCAGTACCTTTATCAAGAGAATGGACTAAATTCTTTTTATGAAATCATTAAATTGATGATGTATTTCAATGCGTAACGTATGTCCCTATGGTGTTAATTTATAAGTTCTGACGAAGATACCATGTTTGGCATCGAAACCTAGATAAACTAATAAAATTTTACCTCGCAACTGAAGGCTGAATTTCCTATTTTCTGAACAATTCACGGTTGCTGAAGCTCTGCATTATGTTAAAGATTCGAGAATGCTTATAGTTTTATGACTCTCCCACTGTTTGCACAAAAGCTCAGACTACAGCAGTCTCTCTTAAGCAGCCAACAAGATGCACCTTGCGAGTTTCGTTCATTATGTCTCATTGGGTTCCTCTCGTTTTGTGCTTCCTTGACAAAGTCTAACTCTCGTAGAGCGCTCTTAAATGACTCTGTTATGTCGTTACATTTGTCACTGACTACTTCCTGGTACATAAACAGCACTTTCACATAGCAATGTCACATTATCTCCTATATGGTTGGTCCAGGTAACGGTTCTTGTTGACAAGCGTTTCGAAAAACTTTACCGGACTGCAGCACCCCGATGCTTTATAATGCCTCTCTTCAATAATCTCCTATTTAATCCTTTCTTGGGGATCCTGTTACCAGTAGGTATTTAGGGACGCCTGTCTGGAGTCACTGTAACTGCGGCAGTTCGCTGCAATGCTTCGCATGTGCACCGCTATTTGTATACTCCTGGTCAAGACTCGGGTAGTACCCTGTCATACTGAGCAATCCATGATGTTAGGTGCACTGAATTGTGGTTCTCTTTGTAAACCTGAAAATTTTGAATTGAGAGAAAATACACTCCTGGAAATGGAAAAAAGAACACATTGACACCGGTGTGTCAGACCCACCATACTTGCTCCGGACACTGCGAGAGGGCTGTACAAGCAATGATCACACGCACGGCACAGCGGACACACCAGGAATCGCGGTGTTGGCCGTCGAATGGCGCTAGCTGCGCAGCATTTGTGCACCGCCGCCGTCAGTGTCAGCCAGTTTGCCGTGGCATACGGAGCTCCATCGCAGTCTTTAACACTGGTAGCATGCCGCGACAGCGTGGACGTGAACCGTATGTGCAGTTGACGAACTTTGAGCGAGGGCGTATAGTGGGCATGCGGGAGGCCGGGTGGACGTACCGCCGAATTGCTCAACACGTGGGGCGTGAGGTCTCCACAGTACATCGATGTTGTCGCCAGTGGTCGGCGGAAGGTGCACGTGCCCGTCGACCTGGGACCGGACCGCAGCGACGCACGGATGCACGCCAAGACCGTAGGATCCTACACAGTGCCGTAGGGGACCGCACCGCCACTTCCCAGCAAATTAGGGACACTGTTGCTCCTGGGGTATCGGCGAGGACCATTCGCAACCGTCTCCATGAAGCTGGGCTACGGTCCCGCACACCGTTAGGCCGTCTTCCGCTCACGCCCCAACATCGTGCAGCCCGCCTCCAGTGGTGTCGCGACAGGCGTGAATGGAGGGACGAATGGAGACGTGTCGTCTTCAGCGATGAGAGTCGCTTCTGCCTTGGTGCCAATGATGGTCGTATGCGTGTTTGGCGCCGTGCAGGTGAGCGCCACAATCAGGACTGCATACGACCGAGGCACACAGGGCCAACACCCGGCATCATGGTGTGGGGAGCGATCTCCTACACTGGCCGTACACCACTGGTGATCGTCGAGGGGACACTGAATAGTGCACGGTACATCCAAACCGTCATCGAACCCATCGTTCTACCATTCCTAGACCGGCAAGGGAACTTGCTGTTCCAACAGGACAATGCACGTCCGCATGTATCCCGTGCCACCCAACGTGCTCTAGAAGGTGTACGTCAACAACCCTGGCCAGCAAGATCTCCGGATCTGTCACCCATTGAGCATGTTTGGGACTGGATGAAGCGTCGTCTCACGCGGTCTGCACGTCCAGCACGAACGCTGATCCAACTGAGGCGCCAGGTGGAAATGGCATGGCAAGCCGTTCCACAGGACTACATCCAGCATCTCTACGATCGTCTCCATGGGAGAATAGCAGCCTGCATTGCTGCGAAAGGTGGATATACACTGTACTAGTGTCGACATTGTGCATGCTCTGTTGCCTGTGTCTATGTGCCTGTGGTTCTGTCAGTGTGATCATGTGATGTATCTGACCCCAGGAATGTGTCAATAAAGTTTCCCCTTCCTGGGACAATGAATTCACGGTGTTCTTATTTCAATTTCCAGGAGTGTATTTTAAGTCAAAATATTCGTAATTTTGTAACCTAAAATCTGTTGCGCGTGCGCCCGAGATTTCACGGCCGATCGATCCCAGTATGCTGTTGTACCCTCGTGTCGTATCATCACAGTCATGTAGCAGTGTTTCCGTACGTCTGAGTAGCTCGCAGCTGTGGTCCGGCTAAGTACTTTGTGTACTACGCGCCATTGGCTGCGCGCCCGGCCGAGTGCCGTACCCCGATAAGCGAGCACTCCTGCCGTATATCGGCGGCCTGAGCCGTGGATGTGGCTCCAGGATGGGTTTCACTATTTTATCTTCGACATTCTTGGTAACGGACGAGCTCACGGCGACGCGCTGTTGCTTCCGGCTGAATTTCTACACGAGCGACCCGTTCGCACATTTGTCTCATCTCATCCTCCACCTCATTCTGGTGGGTAGTGAGACGAGTTTGCTCGTCTTTGATTTCTAATATTTCTTCCTGCGTGTTTTCAGCTACCCTCTATTTCTGTTTTTAAGAGCATAAATAGCCTTCTCGGTAGCGCTCACTTCGACCTTTGCCAGCGCTGCCTCATCTCGCTCAATTTGGGCGTTTTTCGCACGTCTCGTGCTACTAATCTGGCTGTCCTGGCCTCATGTCTGAAATCTACCGTTATTTGTCGCGTCTCATTTGACGTTTTCCTAATGTCTTTAACCTCTGCTTTTACAACCTTAACTTCGTTCCTGATCTGATTTACGTTTTCGACGAACTCATCAGCCCTCTTTGAATTTCATTAATTTGTTTCGTTACTTCACTTCAAGAAGAATATAATAATTCCAATCCCAAAGAAAGCAGGTGTTGACAGATGTGAAAATCACCGAACTATCAGTTTAATAAGTCACAGCTGCAAAATACTAACGCGAATTCTTTGCAGACGAATGGAAAAACTGGTAGAAGCCGACCTCAGGGAAGATCAGTTTGGATTCCGTAGAAATGTTGGAACACGTGAGGCAATACTGACCTTACGACTTATCTTAGAAGAAAGATTAAGAAAAGGCAAACCTACGTTTCTAGCATTTGTAGACTTAGAGAAAGCTTTTGACAATGTTAACTGCAATACTCTCTTTCAAATTCTGAAGGTGGCAGGGGTAAAATACAGGGAGCGAAAGGCTATTTACAATTTGTACAGAAACCAGATGGCAGTTATAAGAGTCGAGGGGCATGAAAGGGAAGCAGTGGTTGGGAAAGGAGTGAGACAGAGTTGTAGCCTCTCCCCGATGTTATTCAATCTGTATATTGAGCAAGCAATAAAGGAAACAAAAGACAAATTCGGAGTAGGTATTAAAATTCATGGAGAAGAAGTAAAAACTTTGAGGTTCGCCGATGACATTGTAATTCTGTCAGAGACAGCAAAGGACTTGGAAGAGCAGTTGAACGGAATGGACAGTGTCTTGAAAGGAGGATATAAGATGAACATCAACAAAAGCAAAACGAGGATAATGGAATGTAGTCAAATTAAGTCGGGTGATGCTGAGGGAATTAGATTAGGAAATGAGACACTTAAAGTAGTAAAGGAGTTTTGCTATTTAGGGAGTAAAATAACCGATGATGGTCGAAGTAGAGAGGATATAAAATGTAGACTGGCAATGGCATGGAAAGCGTTTTTCAAGAAGAGAAATTTGTTAACATCGAGTACAGATTTAAGTGTCAGGAAGTCGTTTCTGAAAATATTTGTATGGAGTGTAGCCATGTATGGAAGTGAAATATGGACGATAACTAGTTTGGACAAGAAGAGAATAGAACCTTTCGAAATGTGGTGCTACAGAAGAATGCTGAAGATAAGGTGGGTAGATCACGTAACTAATGAGGAGGTATTGAATAGGATTGGGGAGAAGAGAAGTTTGTGGCACAACTTGACCAGAAGTAGGGATCGGTTCGTAGGACATGTTTTGAGGCATCAAGGGATCACAAATTTAGCATTGGAGGGCACCATGGAGGGTAAAAATCGTAGAGGGTGTCCAAGAGATGAATACACTAAGCAGATTCAGAAGGATGTATGTTGCAGTAGGTACTGGGAGATGAAGAAGCTTGCATAGGATAGAGTAGCATGGAGAGCTGCATCAAACCAGTCTCAGGACTGAAGGCCACAACAACAACAACTTCATCCTCTCATTCCATCCTTGACTTGTCTCTTCTCGATTCCCCTAACCTCATTAATGAGGATTTCCTATCTCTGATCTTCTTCCTCCCGTCTCTTTTCTTCCCTTTCCTGTCGTCTCTTCTCGCTTCTTGAGTAAACTGAATCACCGATTCTAATTTGGCAGATCCAGTAACGCCACCAGGACTAGACGTTCGCGACTCAACGGCTCTATGGCGCATTGCCTGCGAAATAGGACAGTTACGTTCCCTGACTGCACCTCCATCCGTATTTACAGAACCTACGTGACCTGCCACCTCGGTATCGTTTTCACTTTCATTTCCTGAGTGAACTGAACGCTCATCAACAGAGTATTGTGCAGCTGACATTTGTGCCCCGTTTGCCGGCCGTGGTGGCCGAGCGGTTCTAGGCGCTTCAGTCTAGTACCGCGCGACCGCTTTGGTCGCAGGTTCGGATCCTGCCTCGGGCATGGATGTGTGTGATGTCCTTAAGTTGGATGGTTTAAGTAGTTATAAGTTCTAGGGGACTGATGACCTCAGAAGTTAAGTCCCATAGTGCTCACATTCGAGCCACTTCTGCCCCGTTTGCAGAGTGATTTAAATGAGCTCTTTCCGCCGTCCTATCCTGTTCTGCATCAATAACTGGCTTGTGTTCCATTTTGGACGACAATGGTGCGCAGCCTTTCACACTACACACACGAGCTTTGAATCTTGTAAGCATTCAAATCAATTGCTATTTCCGCAAGCTTCCGACTCAAATGCATCACGCGCCACAATTCTACTCTGACCTTTTTTCAAATAATGCACACGTTTATGCCGAAGTCCAGAAACAAAAAACTACTCTGAAATGTCCTACACGTCCCCATAAGCAAATATGCTCCACGAAAGCTTGCACAATGCTGTTACCAATCACGCAACATGGGGCAAGAAGTGACGCAGAAGTAACAGGCAAGACACAATGAAAAACAAATTAGATGACATAGGCAAATTATACACCAAAACAAAATGACTACAACATATTACGAATTACTGAGATAGAACGCATAGCGCCAAAAGCGAGTCTAAATGTTCTCAGTACACCATAAGCTCACTTTGAAAAAAAGAAAAACACGCTCCTATTCCTAAAGACAACTCACTGACTACCTCACAAAATTGCCATGAATGGAGATCTTGACCAGTAGTCGTCAACTGCAAGCCGTCGCTTGCTTCATCATAAACATATGTCCAAGTGATGCTAAACGTTATTATATTTACAAATAGAAAAATATTCTCAATAATCTTTGAATCGTGAGCTACACCCTTAATTTTTATATATGAAATTAGTGAATTTCCTCATGACTCTTTTATTGCCTTAGTCTGCGGTCACTTTTAGAACTCAAATTAATCATCAAGTTAGCTAACTTAGTACGATTGCATTCTGAATTGCTGCCGTCTCCATGTACCACCAGAATAAAATAATAAATACAGTGAAGGGCTATGGGAGTATTAATGAAAACCGTGGCGTATTTAAATTTACAAAAATAATGACAAGGTTTTACTCACCGTTTCGTAACTACAATCGAGCTGGTTATCTTACAAACAATGACAAACATAAATCAGGAAAGGAGTGGGGTTTCATGGACAAAACATTGAATCGTGTGGTAACTATACAAGTCTCCCCTGAATTAATCCCTTTTACAACGCAATCGGACTTGGTTTACATGAATCCACTGTGAGGCTAAACTCTGTTCAAATGGAATCAATTACGACCCCGCCCCGATAGCAGTCTGCGAGGCGGTCACGCGCCAGAGCGCTGCGGGCGAGGCACGCACGGTGTGTTTGTGTTTTCTTCGGCCGCTGTAAGTGCCGTTTTCCCTTCTAGACCACCATGGCGGAAGAAGACGTTACGTTTCAACTTTTGTTCCGACTTCGCCCTACCCAAGGCCCTGGAGGTAGAACGATTTATTCGCGATGAAGTTAAAATACCACCGACGGATCTAATTGGTATCCACTTGTCCACAGTTAGCAGTACCGTCTACGTCAAAATGATCAACGATGCGGCGTGCGACAAGGTGCTTCAAGAGGCAAAACGTGGACTGCGCTTCTGCCATTTCGACGGCAACGTCGGACCCGTTACCGTCGATCACGCAGGTCTCGGCACACGGACGATAAGGATCTTCGAACTGCCGTTCGAACTACCTGCAGACGTCGTCATCGCGACGCTCCGTCGCTATGGCAACGCTCTGGAACATGTTGCCGAACGATGGGTACAATTTCAAACCTATCCCGTTTTAAACGGTGTTAGGTCCGCATCGAGTTGCAGAAACACGTGCCTTCCTATCTACGTATCGGAGACTGCCGTGCCATTATAATGTACGACGGCCAACCTCGGACCTGTTCCGGTTGCGGGAAAGAAGGTCACCTACGGTCTGAATGCATTCAACGACGTGTCGTGCAACTCCCGTTGTCGGAAGCGTCCGTCACACCTACGATGACCGCCCTACCGGTAACTTAAGCAGCGGCTCTTGCCACGTGTACAATTTCGTCCAGTCCGTCGCCCGGTCCTTCCGATCGGCACGTCCCACCGTCCCAGTCACCTACGGACGGTGCGGACGTCCCACCTGACAACCTTGCCGCCGAACGGGCTCCCACACCGGACGCTAAGGAGAAGAGAACTTCTTCACAACACCTGTTTGACAATTTCATTGTACCCACCGACGCCTTCGAACCTGGTCGACGCTCCTCCTTGCCGTCGTCCGACACTGAGGAACACGTGCGCAAACAACGCTCGCCACGTAGGCGCAAACGCCGTCGCCGTTCACCCACGGGCTCTCAAAGCGTCGCCACCCGCGACGACGAAGACGACACCCAACCAGCCGACATTTCCACGCAGAGGTCGGCGGACAACTTTCACGATGAACAAGACGTTTCGCAGGACGGGACCACCACGGAGGTCGCCACGCACAATGTAACGATCGGTGCGCCGGTTGAGACGCCTGTCTCCCCGCCGACGACTCCAGATCTCTCTCACCACGACGCAATTCCCATGGGCATAGGACAGACCCACGGCACAGGAGCATGGGCCGACGACATTGAGGAAGCTACGCCCCCTCCTCCGGATGAGTTGCCTCCGTCGGACAAGGCTGCCTGTTAACATCAAAAGCGTGGCACTGCAGCTGATGGGACGGGACTTCCTGTCGGTGCCCTCCTCATACTTCCCTTGGTGATGGTAGATGCGTGTCCACCACCACTGAGACAAACGTCCCGGTTCGCCACACTGAACATCAACATGATCGGACTGCACCCAAGCTGCAACTCCTATGTGACATGCTTCGGACCTCTGACGTCGACGTCGCCCTTCTTCAGGAAGTACGCGTTGCCACACTACCACCAGTCTACGGCTACGACTCATACACGTCCACATGTAATCAATCAAGGCGTGAAGTGGCTTTCTACATACGCGAAGGAATCCCACTCAAGGACACGACAATCCTTCCCTGTGGAAGCGGCATGGCTGTTACCATCTTCGACACGCGCGTCATCAATATCTACGCTCCGTCTGGCTCCACGAACCGTCGGCAGCGGTCCACTTTCTTCGCACATGACGTGGCGCCACTGTTATCTGGACGCTATGATCGCCTTATCATGGCATGCGATTTCAACTGCGTCCTCCATCCGCAGGACCAAATGCCTGGTTATTCGCCATGCCCGGCGCTGCTCACCTTAATCGAAGATTTTCATCTAGTGGACGCTTGGGAGAAAATTCATGGCAATACCCCCGGTTTTACCCATTATACAGCACATTCTGCGAGCAGACTGGACCGGTTTTATGTCTCTGCCCACCATGGCAATGAAGTCGCCCAAGCTGAATGATGGCCCTTGCATTTTCGGACCACTGCGCCGTCATTTGCTCCCTGGCTCTGCCATCTAAGTCATGGTGGCGCAGCAGAGGTTACTGGAAGCTTAATACCTCCCTCCTTAGTGATCCACAGTGCCGACAATGTATTTCCACTACATGGGCTTGCGAAAGACGCCTCCCGCAGTACACATCCACGTTCCATTGGTGGCTCAAATGTGCCAAACCTGCTATCAGAAAAGTCTTCATGCAATGTGGAAAGGAAGCAGCAGCATGGCATCGAGACATCACAAATTTTCACTACGCCGTCCTCCGTGAGCTCGATGCGCTCCCACCATCACCTGACACCCACAGGGAACGACAACGTACTAAAGCTCGTCTCCTCTCTCTCCAACGTGCACGACTGCGTGATGTCGTGGTGGGTTCCCGACGACAGGACCTCCTCCACGACGAAACCCCATCCACAATCCACGCCGCATCCGACCATAGTCGTCGACGTCGACTTTTCGTCCCCAACTCCACGACATCCGACGGCGTTCACCACACAACACAGGCGGCAGTGGCGTCTGCCTTTGCTGAACATTATCGCCAATTTTATGATGATGAACCGATGGCAACGCCAATTCCTGATGATCTCCGTCCTTCCCCTGATCGGACCCTCACTGTAGCGGAGTCAACGTCCATGATGTATGCAATCACCGCAGAAGAGGTGGTAGATGCGATCAACAAAGGGGTCAAGAACAAATCACCAGAACCAGATGGTCTCCCAGTAGAGTTTTACCGGGCGTTCACCACGTTAATGCTTCCTCGCTGGACGGAAATGATTCAGGAACTCTTTACTCCGTCCTTCCCATTTCCACCTGAATTCTTCACTGGCTTTCTTCTACCTGTGCCTAAGGGAGGGTCTCATGTCTCTGCATATCGCCCCCTTACACTACTGAATGCAGACTATAAAATCTACGCACGCCTCTTAGCAGCGCGCATACGCACCGTCTTACCTACGATTCTTTCACCGGAGCAGACTGCACGTGGTTGTGGGGCCACCTTACAAACAGCCCTAGGAGAATGCCGTGACCTCATCGCACTGGCGTCGGTTTGTCGCCTTCGTGCAGCACTGGTATCCGACGATTTCACGAGTGCCTTTGATCGCGTTCGACACCCATTCCTCCTCATGGTGGCGACACGTATGGGGTTCCCATTACCTTTTGTCGATGTCATTCGCCGGTTACTACTTCCCGCGGTCTCGATGGTACAAGTCAATGGGAGGCTTGTAGGACCGCTTCCTATACGCCGCTCTGTGCGTCAAGGATGCCCTATGTCTACTTTACTATATGCCATTGCACTTGAGCCCCTCATCACTGGTCTTACCTCTAGACTGCAGGGTCTCACTTTGCGTGACTACACCTTTCACTGCAGGGCTTATGCGGACGACCTCCTCTTTCTCACCTGCTCCTCCACGGAACTCAGTGACGCCGTCCAATGGATCCACCAGTATGGACGTCTTTCTGGTAGCATTCTTAATCTCCGTAAATCGACTATGATGCACATTGGGCGCGGCCTCCCGGCTATGGTGGCGACCCCACTACCTGTCAGTACCACCCTTCGTTACTTGGGTATCGAATTTACGAGCTCCACACACCACACAGTGGCCCTGGGTTACCGGCGGCTTTTTCAGTCGATTCGGCACCATGTCCGCGGTCAAGTGCACCGTAACTTAAACCAACTCCAACGTGTGTCCTATGTCAACATGTATGTCGCCCCTAAACTGGTACACGTCGCCCAGATCCTCCCAATGCCGTTACTCCTTGGCCGCCGCATCCAATCAGCCTTTGGATATTTCGTGTGAGCAGGGGCACTTTTCAAAGTCCCCTACAACACTCTAACACTGCCTCCTGCAAAAGGTGGCCTCGGATTCGTCAACGTGAGGGCACGATCTGCACTCTTTGTCCACACACTGTTGCGGCACTGGCAGGGGCCGGTCCCGTCCTTAACACGCAGTCTCTTAGATATCCTCCGACCAGCTTCTCTCGATCCACCGATCAATGTGACACCTATTTCTACATTATTGTACCACGTCGCCAATTGTTTCATAGAACTCAGCTACGTTCGGGCCGATCTTCCAGTCGCCCGTCCTCCCAGCACAAAAGATTATTATCGTTTGTTTATGATGTCCAACCCTTGCGACCCCATGGTGCTACAGCATCCTGACATTAACTGGCGCACGTTTGGGGAGGGGGGGGGGGTGCATGCTCCCTTTTTACCGTCGTCTATGTCTGCACTCTGGTATGTTTTAGTCTATGGAAAATTCCCGACTAATAGTCGACTTTATCGCATAGGAGTGGCCACCTCCCCACTCTGCCCTGACTGTCAGCCCGAAGACACCGACGAGCACCGTCTTACGTGCCCCCTGATACAAAACGTATGGCTCCTCATCCAGCGAATCGTGGGCTTATACCTCCGTGCCCCGCCAATGACGGTAACCCCGGATTTCCTGTTGTTGCCCCAGACATTTCACTACCCTCTTGCTAAGCACCATACCCTAATCTGGTTTCGAGGACAGGCTTTAGAATACCTGTTTCAGAGTGGTCCGCATACAGTCCTTGACTTCTGGTACAAAGTTGTGACCTTGCATAGCGCCCTCACCCGAAAACCATCTTACCGACAAACTTTTGCCGGTTATCTCCGCAGCGTCTTCCTTGACCCCCCTCAAAGTTGCGGTGTGCCATGACTATCTGTCACATGATGCAACACCCTTATCCACGTTCTCATGCATCGACCAAAAAACAAATTAAAAATAATTAAAAAAACAAAAGGAAGAAGACAGATTATGTTACATTTTGTTGTATTTAATGTTTTTTTAATATTTTTTTGTTTAACTAACAGTCATATATGTTTGAATGGTACCTTGAACTCTTGCATAGTGAATATATATGTACTTTTATTTTTTCAATAAAGATTATAAAAAAATTTAAACAAAAAAGGAAGTAAACAGGATATGTCATATTTTGTTATATTTAATGATATTATAATAATTTGCTTACCTAACATTCATTTGTATATGTTTAACTGGTACCTTGACGAACTGTTGCTTTGTGTATATATATGTACTCTCAGTTTGTTCAATAAAGATTTAAAAAAAAAATATATAGCTGAGTGGTCAGCTCGACGGATTGTCATGCCAAGGGTCCCGGGTTCGATTCCCATGACTGGCTGTTGTTTTGTCTTCATCATCATCATATCAGCCACATCGACGCGCAAGTCGTCGAAGTGGCGTCAACTCATGCACCGTATTCTATCTGTTTACATATCTTTGTATTTCAAAACGCAATCGTATACCAGTTACTTTGGAGCTTCAGTGTATGATTATCCTTTATACAGCTTACTGTTGACAATATTTTCTTTCACAATAGTTTTGGAGGCTGTGGACCCACGTATGAATCAAATATTTCTTTTAATGAGTGTTGCAGTCTTTGGCAATTGGAGCTCCAGACCGGATAATGAATACAGACGGAGCAAAATTAGCTACTGGTACTGACGGTCCATACATAAATCCTGCCGCAGGAAACGCAGGACGATGTAAATTATCCCCAGGAAACTCGATCGTGACAGGAGAATCAACAGCAGTTGCAACGGCGTTGGGACATGCTTCGCTAAACGCTGATCTGGAGAGTACTGTTATACTGTCGGTCTCTCAAGTGCACTACAAGTACGGAAATACCACCGTAAACGACGCCCTAACATCCTAATGGCATTTACAATAACCTCGAAAATGGAGTACTGGACGAGAAGAACAGTCAAATTATATTGGCTGAGAAAAAAAGTCAAACACCCAGAAGACATGATCGAACATGGAACAGCTAACACCATCAGCGGGTATGGGAATGATTATTGTTGCAGTTCTCTCTGACAAGTAGAACGGCCACTAGAGTGCACTGGTGTTGTTCGTCTTTGGTATTACTACCAGGCATAGTAGGGCATGTAAGAGGGGTGATGAATGTGAGATGTTAAGTGACTACTGTGAAGGATACAAAAATGCCACGTACTCATATGACACAACGTTATCAGCACCTGACAGAGTTTGAGTGGGGGTTTCTCTATGTGTGCCCATTTGACAGTTTGGTCGAATCGTACAGTATACGGATTTCTGAGGCATTGGGATGTAACAGTGGCCCGATGTTGGAATATGGGTGCGTGGGCGGGTGGGTGGGGTTGGGGGGGGGGGGGGGGGGAATACTCGTAGTCGAGGTTCCAGTCGACTACGTGTTACAAGGAAGGATCGTCCTACTGTGCACCAAGCACATCATAGTGCATGCACATCTGCCTCTGCCATCCAAGTAATGGATTCCACGAGTCATTCTGTCTCATCACGCACCACTGTTAGGAGGTTAACAGCAGACTGTCTAGGTAATAACCGCACAATGGGTAGGCTGCCGTTAACACCACTACACAAGCGGTCACATTTAGAACGGTGTCATGACCGGATAGCATGGGACTGCTGATGAATGGCGTCACATTGTGTTCAGTGATGAATCGCTGCTCTGCTCTACCAAAGATGACGGTTAGTACGGTGACAACCTGAGGAGAGGAGACATTCTTCCAATGTTTTTGAGAAGGACCGCAATGTTACCACCTGGCGTCATGGTGTGGACAGCCACTGCATATGTCTTCATGTCGTGGTTGGTAATGATTTAGGGATTTCTAAAGGCACAACCGTACGTCACGGGCCACATACGTCCTCATACGTTACCTCATATGCGACAGTACCATGGTGCCATTTTTCTGCAGGACACTGCTCGTCCACACGTGCTACGTGCCTCTATTAACTGGAGCCTCAAGGCCAGCAAGCTATCCAGATTTATCCCCGATAGAAAATGTTCGGGAACAGCTAGTACATCAACGCATTCCCACTTCCAGGAACAGTTACAGCAGTTGTGGGTCAGCTTGCATCAGGAGAGATTTTCTTTTTTTTTGTGTCAATAGTCTTCTGTCTGGTTTGATGCAATCCCGCCTCGAATTCCTCTCCTGTGCCAACCTCTTCATCTCAGAGTAGCACTTGCAACCTACGTCCTCAGTTATTTGCTGGATATATTCCAATCTCTGTCTTCCTCTACAGTTTTTGCCCTCTGCAGCTCCCTCTAGCGCCATGGAAGTCATTTCCTGATGTTTAACAGATGTCCTATAATTCTATCTCTGCTACCTGTCAGTGTTTCCCACATATTCCTTCCATCTCCTATTCTGCGCGGAACCTCCTCATTCCTTACCTTATGAGTCCACCTAATTTTCAGCATTCGCCTGTAGCGCGACATGCCAAATGCGTAGATTCTCTTCTGCTTCGGTTTTCCCACAGTCCATGTTTCCTTACCATACAATGCTGTGCTCCAAACGTACATTCTCAGAAATTTCTTCCTCTAATTAAGGCCTATGTTTGATACTAGCAGACTTCTCTTGGCTAGGGACCCCGTTTTGCCAGTGCTAATCTGCTTCTGATCTCCTCCTTGCTTTGTCCGTCATTGGTTATTTTTCTGTCTAGGCAGTAGAATTTCTTAAATTCGTCTACATCGTGGCCATCAATCCTGATGTTAAGTTTCTCGCTGTTCTCATTTCTGCTACTTCTCATTACTTTCGTTTTCCTTCGATTTACTCTCAGTCCATATTCTGTACTCATTAAATTGTTCATTCCATTCAGCATATGATGTAATTCTTCTTCACTTTCACTCAGGTTACCAATGTGATCAGCGAATCGTATGGTTGATATCCCTTCACCTTGCATTTTAATTCCACTCCTGAGCCTTTCCTTTTTTTTTCATCATTGCTTCTTCGATGTACAAATTGAACAGTAGGAGCGGAAGACTATGTTCCTGTCTTACGTCCTTTTTAATCCGAGTGCTTCCTCCTTGGTCGTCCAGTTTTATTATCCCCTCTTGGCGCTTGTACATATTATACAAGGATTGGAACTATAGAAGTGGCAACTATTTATTTACAGCTTGTACAAAATAGATATGTGTTTCAAAGGTTTACTGACCTTCAAAGTAGTCACCAGCATTGCGTATAACCCGTTGCCAGCGATGTGGAAGTCGTAGGATACTCTTAGCAGCGCCAGTTGTGTTGACAGTTCGAGCGGCGCGGTCTATTGTCTGACGAATTTGTAGCAGCTCTGAAGCGAATGCCGTGAAGTGCTTCCTTCAGTTTAGAAATCGAGTTGAACTCACGAGGGCTTCAGTCAGGGTAGTGCAGTAGGTGGTTTAACACTTAGCAGCCCTATCAGTCAGACAAATCAGTAACAGCTTGCACTGTACGTACTTCAGCATTGACCTGCAAAATGATGGACAGGTTCTGCAGAAAGCGTCATCACTTCAACCTCTATGCTGTTCATTTTTGGAACACAATCTACGACCAGCTTAGAGACAGAAGTGATGATACTTTCTGCAGGACCTGACCACCATTTTGCAGCGCAATGCTCAAGCACGCACAGTGCAAGCTGTTACTGATTTGTTTGACTGGTGGGGCTGCTATGTGCTATACCACCTACTGCACTCCCCTGACTTAAGCCCTCGTAAGTTCAACTCGATTTCTAAACTGAAGGAAACACTTCACCACATTCGCTTCAGAACTGCTATAAATTCATCGGGCAATAGACCGCCGCTCGAACTGTCAACACAACTGGCCCTGCTAAGAGTACCCTACGACTTCCACATCGCTGGCAACGGGTTACACACAATGCTGGCGACTTCTTTGAAGGTCAGTAAACCGTAGAAACACGTATCTATTTTGTACGAGCTGCATATAAATAATTGCCACTATTAACGTTCCAACCCTCGTATATTACCCGTCTCTTCCTATAGCTTACCCCTATTTTTCTCAGAACTTCCAACATCTTGCACAATTTTACATTGTCGAACGCTTTTTCCAGGTTGACAAATCCTACGAACGCGTCTTGATTTTTCTTTAGTCTTGCTTCCATTATCAACCGCATCGTCAGAATTGCCTCTCTGGTGCCTTTACCTTTCCTACCCCTAAACTGATCGTCATCTAACACATCCTCAATTCTCATTTCCATTCTTCTGTACATCATTCTTGTCAGCAACTTGGATGCATGAGCTGTTACGCTGATTGTGCGATAATTCTGCCACTTGTCGGCTCTTGCATTCTTGGGTATTGTATGGACAATATTTAATCGAAAGTCTGTTGATATATAGCCAGGTTCATAAATCTACACACCAACACGAATAGTCGATTTCGTTAGCACTTCCCCCAAAAACTTTAACAATTCTGATGAAATGTTGTCTACCCCTTCTGCCTTATTTGATCTTAAGTTTTCCAAAGCTCTTTTAAATTCTAATTCTAATACTACATCCCCTAACTCATTTATATCAACCCCTGTTTCTTGTTCTATCACGTCATCTGACAAGTCTTCCCCCTCATAGTCACTTTCAGTGTATTCTTTCCACGTCTCTGCTCTCTCCTCAGCATTTAACAGTGGAGTCCGTGTTGCGATCTTAATGCTACCACCCAAGCTTTTAATTTCACCGAAGTTAGTTTTGGCTTTTCTGTGTACTGAATCAGACCTTATGATTAATTTTTCGATTTCTTCACATTTTTCATGCAACCATATCGCCTTAGAATCCTTGCACTTCCTATCTGTTTCACATGTGAGTGACTTGCATTTCTGCATTCCTGAATTTCCCTGAGCGTGTTTGTACTTCCTTCTAACATCGGCCAACTGAAGTATTTCTTCTGTTGACAGTGGTTTCTTCTCAGTTACCTTCTTTGTTCCTGTGTTCTTCTTTCCAACTTCTGTGGTTGCCCTTTTTAGCTGTATCCATTCTTCTTCATCCGAACTGCCCACTGAGCTATTCCTTATCGCAGTATCTATAGCCCTGGAGAACTTCAAGCGTATCTCTTCATTCATTAGTACAGCCGCATCCCACTTCTTTGTGAATTGATTGTTCCTGATTAGTATATTAATCTTTAGCCTATTCTTCATCAATACTAAGTTGTGATCTGAGTCTACATCTGATCCTGGGTATTCTTTACAATCCAGTATCTAATTTCAGAATTCCTGCCTGACCATTACGCAATCTAAGGATACCAATGCCATACTCTCCCGTAACCCTTTCTTCTACCTCTTGCCTTACAACCGCATTCCAGTCCCCCATGACTATTAGATTTTCGTCTCCTTTTACATACTAAATTACATCTTCGGTATCCTCATGTACTTTCTCTATCTCTCCATCCTCCACTTGCGACATCGGCATGTATGCCTGAACCATCGTTGTCGCTGTTGGTTTGCTGCCGATTCTGATGAGATCAACCCGGTCACTGAACTACATCTACATCTACATCCATACTCCGCAAGCCACCTGACGGTGTGTGGAGGAGGGTACCTTGAGTACCTCTATCGGTTCTCCCTTCTATTCCAGTCTCGTATTGTTCGTGGAAAGAAGGATTGTCGGTATGCCTCTGTGTGGGCTCTAATCTCTCTGATTTTATCCTCATGGTCTCTTCGCGAGATATACGTAGGAGGGAGCAATATACTGCTTGACTCTTCGGTGAAGGTATGTTCTCGAAACTTTGACATAAGCCCGTACCGAGCTACTGAGCGTCTCTCCTGCAGAGTCTTCCACTGGAGTTTATCTATCATCTCCGTAACGCTTTCGCGAATACTAAATGATCTTGTAACGAAGCGCGCTGCTCTCCGTTGGATCTTCTCTATATCTTCTATCAACCCTATCTGGTACGGATCCCACACTGCTGAGCAGTATTCAAGCAGTGGGCGAACAAGCGTACTGTAACCTACTTTCTTTGTTTTCGGATTGCATTTCCTTAGGATTCTTCCAATGAATCTCAGTCGGCATCTGCTTTACCGACGATCAACATTATATGATCATTCCATTTTAAGTCACTCCTAATGCGTACTCCCAGATAATTTATGGTATTAACTGCTTCCAGTTGCTGACCTGCTATTTTGTAGCTAAATGATAAAGGATCTATCTTTCTGTGTATTCGCAGCACATTACACTGTTCACAGTGACTCACCTTCTGCTCTACCTTCCTATTCATAACGAATCCTACTCCTGTTACACCATTTTCTGCAGCTCTTGATATTATCCTATACTCATCTGACCAGAAGTCGCTGTTTTGTTTCCATTTCACTTCACTAACTCCCACTATATCTAGACTGAACCTTTTCAGATTTTCTAGCTTCCCTTCCACGTTCAAACTTCTGACATTCCACGCACCGATTCGTAGAACGTTATCCTTTCGTAGGTTATTCAGTCTTTTTCTCAAGGTCACCTCCCCCTTGGCAGTCCCCTCCCAAAGAACTGAATGGAGGACTTGTCCGGAATTTTTAGCCAGTGAACAGATCTTTATGACACTTTTTCAAATACAGGCCACGTGTTCTGTGGAGACAAATTATGTGTCTTTAATGCAGTGGTTTCCATTGCCGTCTGATCGCTGATTTTCCGCCTTTAGCGACAGTTTCCCATTCGAAGGGCAAGAGAGTATACTGAACCTGTGTCTTCTCCTCCGCCCTCTTTGACAAGGCCGTTGGCTGAATGAGGGTGATTTCTTATGCCAGAAGTCTTCGGACTCCATTATTGATGACTTTATTCAAAATTTGAGCAGTGGCGGCTTTCGAACGCGGGGCTGAGGACGTTTTGATTATTAAAGACGTTATCCCGATGTTTCATCTCATTTTGTTCGTTATTGTTCGGGGTGGAAGTCCCATGATACCCGTTCAAGTTCGTCGTTGATCCATTCACTCAGTTTTTTTATTACAGAAGGCAGCTAACCCGCTGACCGAACACACTAAGCTACCACGCCGGCAATTCTAGACCAAGTGTATATTTACAACATCAAGATGTTCCGCCTGCAGGCCGTCGTTCAGTCACGTTTTCTGCTGAAGGGGTGGCAGGCAGCAGTGCCTATAACTCCACCGTTCTGTAAACTAGTTACACCACGGGTGAAAGTATACAGAGTGTTTCAAAAATGACCGGTATATTTGAAACGGCAATAAAAACTAAACGAGCAGCGATAGAAACACACCGTTTGTTGCAATATGCTTGGGACAACAGTACATTTTCAGGCAGACAAACTTTCGAAATTACAGTAGTTACAATTTTCAACAACAGATGGCGCTGCGGTCTGGGAAACTCTATACTACGATATTTTCCACATATCCACCATGCGTAGCAATAATATGGCGTAGTCTCTGAATGAAATTACCCGAAACCTTTGACAACGTGTCTGGCGGAATGGCTTCACATGCAGATGAGATGTACTGCTTCAGCTGTTCAATTGTTTCTGGATTCTGGCGGTACACCTGGTCTTTCAAGTGTCCCCACAGAAAGAAGTCACAGGGGTTCATGTCTGGCGAATAGGGAGGCCAATCCACGCCGCCTCCTGTATGTTTCGGATAGCCCAAAGCAATCACACGATCATCGAAATATTCATTCAGGAAATTAAAGACGTCGGCCGTGCGATGTGGCCGGGCACCATCTTGCATAAACCACGAGGTGTTCGCAGTGTCGTCTAAGGCAGTTTGTACCGCCACAAATTCACGAAGAATGTCCAGATAGCGTGATGCAGTAATCGTTTCGGATCTGAAAAATGAGCCAATGATTCCTTTGGAAGAAATGGCGGCCCAGACCAGTACTTTTTGAGGATGCAGGGACGATGGGACTGCAACATGGGGCTTTTTGGTTCCCCATATGCGCCAGTTATGTTTATTGACGAAGCCGTCCAGGTAAAAATAAGCTTCGCCAGTAAACCAAATGCTGCCCACATGCATATCGCCGTCATCAATCCTGTGCACTATATCGTTAGCGAATGTCTCTCGTGCAGCAATGGTAGCGGCGCTGAGGGGTTGCCGCGTTTGAATTTTGTATGGATAGAGGTGTAAACTCTGGCGCATGAGACGATATGTGGACGTTGGCGTCACTTGGACCGCAGCTGCAACACGGCGAACGGAAACCCGAGGCCGCTGTTGGATCACCTGCTGCACTAGCTGCGCGTTGCCCTCTGTGGTTGCCGTACGCGGTCGCCCTACCTTTCCAGCACGTTCATCCGTCACGTTCCCAGTCCGTTGAAATTTTTCAAACAGATCCTTTATTGTATCGCTTTTCGGTCCTTTGGTTACATTAAACCTCCGTTGAAAACTTCGTCTTGTTGCAACAACACTGTGTTCTAGGCGGTGGAATTCCAACACCAGAAAAATCCTCTGTTCTAAGGAATAAACCATGTTGTCTACAGCACACTTGCACGTTGTGAATAGCACACACTTACAGCAGAAAGACGACGTACAGAATGGCGCACCCACAGACTGCGTTGTCTTCTATATCTTTCACATCACATGCAGCGCCATCTGTTGTTGAAAATTGTAACTACTGTAATTTCGAAAGTTTGTCCGCCTGAAAATGTACTGTTGTCCCAAGCATATTGCAACAAACGGTGTATTTCTATCGCTGCTCGTTTAGTTTTTATTGCCGTTTCAAATATACCGGTCATTTTTGAAACACCCTGTATGTTCCCATTAATTTGTAGAATGTCTAGTTTTATTTGCAAACGTTGTGTGCATAGTGCTGCACATCGTTTAAAACTTGTTTAACTCACTGGAAACATCATTATCATATTCAAAACTTACATCACAATCTAAGAACTAACCTAATAACTGAAACTGAGATACTGATTTTCCATTTAGCTTTATTATGGGACACACCGGACATTTTCCTTTAAAAGCTATAACTTTAGTTTTACTTTCTCACTCTTCAAATTATAGAGATTGACTATTGTCTGAGCGATGTAGAGCAAACTGTATGTATATCATCCTCCGCCTTTTGTAAATATATTTCCTCTTCAGTGAAGTCTACAGTAGTCAAATATGTGTTTTTAGGTATCAATTATTTTCCTGGGCTATCTTCTTGTTTCCACTGTCTATAAATGTCTTCAAGTTGTAAGCAGGCTGTTTAAGTTTTCTTATTGGTAACGCCACGTAGCACTCTGTATGAAAATCAGTAGCTGTGCTGTGTGCAGTCTGTGGCTAGTTTGCATTGTCGTCTGCCATTGTAGTGTTGGGCAGCGGCAGCTGGATGTGAACAGCGCGTAGCGTTGCGCAGTTGGAGGTGAGCCGCCAGCAGTGGTGGATGTGGGGAAAGAAATGGCGGAGTTTTGAAATTTGTAAGACTGGATGTCACGAACTGCTATATATATTATGACTTTTGATGATATTAAGGTAAATACACTGTTTGTTCTCTATTAAAATCTTTCATTTGCTAACTATCCCTATCAGTAGTTAGTGCCTTCCGTAGTTTGAATCTTTTATTTAGTTGGCAGTAGAGGTGCTCGCTGTATTGCAGTAGTTCGAGTAACGAAGATTTTTGTGAGGTAAGTGATTTGTGAAACGTATAGGTTAATATTAGTCAGAGCCATTCTTTTGTAGGGATTTCTGAAAGTCAGATTGCGTTGCGCTAAAAATATTGTGTGGCAGTTTAAACACAGTCTTCTATAATTGTTCAAAGGGGACGTTTCATATGTCGACCCTTAGCCGAGGATACCTCACTGGAATCTGATTTTTTTCTTGTAGTTTGTGTAATTAGTGTAGCTTTTGTTTATTGCTAGCGCGTAATTGTAGAGAGAGTCTCCTTTGTAGTTGCAGTCTTTCATTGTTGTACAGTAAAACAGTTGTGGCATGCACGTAGATTTGCACCAAGTATTTCGCAACTGCGCTTGCAATTAACTAGATATTATTTTCAGTGCTATGTTAATGTGTTTTCTTATTTGAGCTCTTCAAATTGTGCTTTTCTGTGTTATCGTGTGAAATATTGTGACAATTATGGCGTGTGAAAAACGTAATACTAGGCTCCAAAGTAATCTGAGAAATGACAGTGAAGACGAAAGCAGTGTGTTAGCGCCACCGTGTAATGAATTAAAACTAATGTTCAACATAGTAATTTGGTAATTGTGCATAGGGAAATGGAGAGGGCTGCAAATAATGGCGTAGACAGTGAAACAATTAGTGAACAGGGAAGCATTATCGATCAATCGGTCGGCAACAGCCCGCCTCAGGAATCGGGAATGACAGGACACAATCTTGCAAATACTGCAGATTCAGGTTTTGGGTCCTCACCGTTTTCTCAAATAAGTCAAGACACATTTTCTGCTTGTCAAAATGAGAATGTTGCCGGTGCAACTTCACTGCCGAAAAGCACTGAGGAACATGTTTCAGACACCAGTGCATTGTTATTACAGTTAATGCAACAAATGGGACAAAGGCTACAAAAGTTAGACACAATGGAACAAAATCTTTCAAAAGTTAGATACAATGCAACAAAATCTTCAAAAGTTAGACACAATGGAACAACACCAGAGACAAACACAACAACAGTTAGACGCAATGGAACAAAAGCTTCAAAAGTTAGACTCAGTGGAACATACGGTTGAACAAACACGTGAAGATTTAACTACTGAGTTACATAAAATCGAATCGAAATGTCAAAAAGTCTGTAATGACGTAAAAACACAAATTTGTGAGCATTTCCAACCTATTTTTTCGCGGCATGAAAATACATTACAGAATCACGAAGCAGCCATAAAAGAACTGCAAACTATTGTTCATGAAAATCATGAGACCTTGCAAGCCAAAATTGACTCAGTTGCATCTACCGATTCGGTTATGCAACTTGCAAAAACTCAGGAAAACTTAAAGGACACAGTAGATACGATTTCAACACAAATGGGCACTCTGAAACTTGGTTCAGAAAAACACACCGAGGAAATAAGTACACTATCGGAGAAAGTAGCCGAACTTTCGGATCAGTTCACTAACTTATCTGCAAAGGTAGATGATGATCTGAATGACACAAGACCTGTAGCCATCACTGACACAGAAGAGTATGAACAAATTAAAAAATTCAAATAAAATCAGAATCAAATTAATACGCAACACAAAAGAGAAATCCGGGAAGTACAAGATCAGTTGGCACAAGTAATACAAAAATTACATATTTCACAGGACACTCACGCTACAACACGGGAAGAGGAACTTAGAAATACGGAAAAGCCATAAAATAATAACACAGGGCATTTCGGAAATTATGAAAGAAATTGGCAAGGTGCACCGAATTTTGAGATGGAAGGGCCGACACGACGTAACAATGACCGATATGCTACTCGCCGACACGATGATTTTGACTATAAGCTGTTTATTACTACACGTAAATTCAAAACATTTAAGAATTCCGGCAACAACATTCATCCACAAGCGTGGCACCATCAATTCTCTCATTGTTTTCCTCCCAACTGGTCATTAGAGCACAGATTAGAATTTATGTGTGGCTACTTAGAGAATGAACCAGCTGAAAGAATGCGATCGGTCATTCACGGTTGTCACAGTGAAGGAGAATTTTATCATGCCTTCCTCTCAGCATATTGGTCTCAAGCTACACAAGACCGAGTAAAACATAGCATCATAATGATGAAACATTTCGAACAATCTGAATTTTCCAGTCTTGTGAAATATTTTGAAGACATGTTGCACAAGAATCAGTACCTGTCAAACCCATACAGACCCTCAGAACTCATCCGCATTTGCTTAATCAAATTACCTGAACATTTAAGACATATTATTTTGGCAGGACGTTGCAAAGACGACACTGAAGCTTTTCAGGAACTCTTACAAGAATTAGAAATTGACACTGACAATCGCGGAACGCGAAAACAGGAACACAACAATTACAGGTCACATCCGTCACAATTCCGCGATGAAAGAAATAATAACTGGACATGACAAGGCTATTCTCACAACACAAATCGTGACCAAAACAGACACCACCCGTATGACAACCGTTGGCACAGCAGTAATAATTGCAGGGAAAGATCACCTCTCCATGGTAGTGACTATCACAGAGACAATCAGAGAAACAGACATTATGGGAACCAAAATAATTATTATCAAGGGAGACAGAATAGACTAAATGGTCCAGCGCGTGGTTACGATTCAGGGACCGACAAGAAAGAAACTATGGAATCTACCGACATGACGACAGACGATATGGTCATAACGACAGACCTGAATTGCATCAGAACTGGCGGGATTCAAACAGGGTAGGGCCCTCTCGACAAGGTGAATTTGTAGAAGTTAGGTCTCCAAATCCCAATAACGACGCGCGACATCAAAGGGACAATAGGCAATGACTCATACCGCCGGCAGCCACAAAACGTACTTATGAAACTGACGACGCAGCTGCCGTAGCTAGCAATTACGTAAAAATGGAAGACATTAGGGACATCTTACTCCAGGAACACGACATAAAACATAACAACATTGCATATGCTGTGATTCACATTACAGTAAGTGGCGTAAAATTTACTGCAGTTCTTGACTCTGGCAGTCCCATTTCAGTAATTAGTGAAACAGCCTTTAGCAAATGCAACAAATCGAACGATTGCCCCACACTTCCGTTACGTAAGAATAAATTACAAGGTGCAATCTTTGGAAAAAGTGTAGATGCACACCAACAATCCAAAGCCACAGCTTCTCTATGAACTTCCTTATTGTTCCATTATTGTCGACGGAAATTATATTGGGAGTAGACTTTTTGAATGAATACAAAGCAATCTTAAACTTTCACGATGCTGAAATAAGTTTAGAGAAGGAAGGTAAGTCAATAGCTTTGAAATTTGAAGATTGGCTCTCAAACCATGACGAAGAAATTAATCGGCTTTACCTTCTGTTGGACAACAGTTCGGAATTTTCTACGGAACTAGACACTAACCATCACTCTGCAAGTACTGACAGGGATGATATCGACGGCACATTTGAAATTAATGAGTTAATTCAGAATAAAATTCAAACAATTGAGATTTGTAATGACACTGACAGGCAAGACCTTTTTGAGATTTTACAAGCAAATTCCACAGTTTTTACTCACAAAACAGGAACAATCAAGGGATTTCAATACCAATTTCGTGTTCGTGAGCATACTAAATTTTGTGTGAGACCATACATAATTTCGGCACATTATAGGGACCGTGTTAGAACAGAAATACAATCTATGCTTGACGAGGGCATTATTGAGCCTGCAGTAAGCTCATACAACAATCCATTACATGTTGTTGAGAAGAAAAATGGATTGATCAGGCTTGTCTTAAATTCGAGACAAATCAATACTATTATCATTCCTGAAACAGACAGGCCGCAAACGTTGGAAGAAGTTCTTCAAAATTTTAATGGTGTAAAAGTGTTGTCTTCTATTGATCTCAGATCCAGCTTTTATCAGATCGAACTTCATCCAGAATGTAGAAAATACACAGCTTTCCTTTGTTTCGGCGTTTGTTATCAGTTTCGGAAACTTCCTTTTGGTTTGAACATTTCTTCGGCAGCATTCATTCGCGGGCTAAATTCCATATTACCTGAGTTCTTAAAACGTCACATCACCTTATATGTGGACGATATTCTGATAGCAGAAGCCTCATGGGTATAACATAATCGCATCCTCAACAGCGTGTTACATATTTTTGCAGAATCTGGAATTATAGTTAACTTGGAAAACTCTGAATTCGGTAGGACAAAGGTGAAGTTTTTGGGACATATTATTTCTTCTGAAGGCATTCAGCCGGATCCTGAAAAGTTAAAAGCAATCAGAGCCATTCCAGTTCCATCCACAAAAAAACAAGTCCGCAGTTTTCTAGGTCTCGTTAATTTTTACCGTCGTTTCCTGAATATGCAAATTCTTGTTACACCAAAACTTTGTTCTCTCAATGGAAAAAATACTATTTGGAACTGTGACGAACAAGCACAGTTGGAATTCAATTCTTTGAAAGAAGCGTTACTTAACGTGCCAATACTAGCTTATCCAGATCTGTCACAAGATTGCTGCCTTAGCACGGGTTCTTCTAAAGTCGGTCTTGGTGCCCATTTATTTCAAGAAGCCATAGAAAACGACACTACTATTCAGAAAACCATTGCTTTTGCTAGCCAAGTGCTAACAAAATCTGAAAAAAATTATTCCGTTACTGAATTAGAAGCTTTAGCTATCGTTTGGGCATTTAACAAATTCCGTTTATTTCTTTCTGGTAAGCACATAAAAGTATATAGTGATCATCGTGCTTTACAATTTCTTATGTCTTCAAAATTAAATCATGACAGGGTAAAAGGTTGGGCATTGTTTCTGCAAGAATTCCACTTCACAATAGTCTACATTCCCGGCAAGGAGAATATTGTTGCGGACGCACTGTCACGCGCACCGGCTGGTCTTGAGAAAAGTGACACAGAAGGCAACCTCGAGAAAAATTTCAGTATTCTTTACATTCAGAAAGTCGCCTTTGAAAACTTCATCACCACATCTTTAAAGGACATTGCTCATGAATAAGATTAAGATCCGATTTGGAAAGACATCAAAAGTAAATGGCATGAAAAGACACAGACACAGATTCGGCATTATTATCTGGTTAGAAACAACATATTGTTCAAACGCTGCACTGTTGATGACAAGCTATGGGTACTTTGCATTCCTGACGATTTTGTTATTAAGCTCATTTGGTACATTCATTTCAGCTATGCACATTTTGGTCCAAGAAAATGTTATCATATTCTTCGGACGACTTGTTATTTTAACAATATGGAAAAGAGAATTCGAAGAGTCTTGTCTATTTGTAAACTTTGTCAAAAGGCTAAACCATCTACTGTCTCACATCATGCTCCGTTGTTTCCTATCATTCCTTCCAGATTAAAAGAATTTGCTGCTGTTGATCTCTTGGGACCCCTTGACAGAACATCTAATGGATTTTCGTACGTTCAAGTCGCTGTTGAACTTACTTCAAAATTCTTTTCTTTCACTCTGTTACATAAAGCCACTGGACGGTCTGTATCCAACGCCTTTGTTAAAAATTTCTTACGTGAAGTTGGACACGTTAGTAAAGTCATTTCAGATAACGGACCGCAATTCAGATCTGCTGTTTGGTCACGCATGCTTCGGAACCATAAAATCAAACCTGTTTTTATTTCATTGTACTCACCACATTGTAACCCATCTGAACGGATTATGAAAGAAATCAATAAGCTTTGCAGACTTTATTGTCACAGAAAGCATCAGTATTGGGACAGATATTTACACTTATTTCAAAATGTGCTGAATGAAATGCCTCATGACTCCACTGCTTTACCACCTATTCTTGTACTGAAGAATGAAGAACCACCGAACAGAATCAGAGAGCTTGTACCTTTCCCGAATGCACGTGAACTTCGACACAAAGACATAATTGATTTGGCTATTAAAAATATAAAATCTGCAACAGGCAAAAGGAGAAAACTACACAGTAAAGCAAATGCAAAGAAATTATATATTGGTCAGAAAGTTCTCATTAAAGCTCATTCATTGTCACATAAGAAGAAACACTTGAGTCACAAATTCTTGCTAGTTTACAATGGACCTTACAGAATCCGACGTATACCACATGATAATTGCCTTGAAGTTGAAACTCTGCGTACTAGGAAGAGTAAAGGTTTACACTATATTTCACATGTAAAACCGTTTATTTAAAGATAATCTGTTTTTTAACTTAGTCTTTGCCATAAAACTTTTCACTTCACACTACTAGTACAATTTGTCACACTGAGAGACTGTTAACATGCAACAATGTTTTGAAGTTAACTATCCAGTCTAGAACCTAGGGAACATATTTCAACAGAAATTACGAATGCATTGTTATAGTGAACAGACGACACAGTGTTGTTATTTGTACATTCTTGCTTGTTAGTTGCACGATTACGTAACGACTATCAGGCTTACATACTTAGGACATATACTGGTACTGTTTAATGAGATTTTAAGGCAACACTTTGGTTTACTTGAAAATACATTCTGGATTTAAAGTATTTTCTGTGAGATACCAGATGACACAGTGGTTAGTTTATGTGACAGCTACACGATTTTATCACGACGCTACTAATGAGTGACAATTTACAATGTTGCTTTTGCGGTGTTTCTGTTTTATGTCTGCACAGTTTTTCTGAATTCTTCTGGAAAGGAAAACATGTTTTAGTAGTAACTTTTGTGGTATAGCTACAATGAGACAGCCTTTTCCGTAGCACAACAATACGTTACAGCACACTACTTTCTTCATCACGGCAATAAGCGTAATAAGTAAGATATCTATACGCAAAGCATTTCACTTTTGTTTATCATGAGGTAAGTACATGACTTCTGTAGAACTTAGCTTTTGGAGGACGATAGGTACGGCACTTCCACAGAGATTATCTTACAACAAGACGCACAGTTTAGCGCTACAGCACACGTAATTGAGTGATTTATTTTGTACTTAAAACATTTATTTTTAAAGATTTTTGAATTACAATGATACAAAGGTTTTCCGTGATACATTTCATTCCATTGCTGTAATATGTAACACTTGAGGGTATAATTAAATTAATCCTCAGGGGGGTTCACGCTTACTTTGTGTATCATGTGTTTGGCAAGCATAAGGAGCCCTAGCTAATATGGTATTTGCTTATACAACTTTACACATCGGTACCATGTTTCTCTAACACATAAATTACACAGCTATCTGATCATTTAACTGAGAGACAAACATTTTTTTCCTACATTAGTGACATGTTTACACAATTACGCAGTAGGATAACTTCATACTTATGAAACTGTATTTTGTCTGTACTGTGTGAATTGTTCATATTTTTTCGGAACCATTGTGATACTATGAGAGCCTTGAATGATGTATTTGGTATGGGATCAGGATTTTTAAAGTATGTTTGAGGTAGATTACACTATTTAAATGAGCAGAGAATTTTTTTAGGTTTTGAAATTATTGCAAAAAGCTACGACGTTTTTGAGATTTGACGGCCGGCCGGAGTGGCCGTGCGGTTCTAGGCGCTACAGTCTGGAACCGAGCGACCGCTACGGTCGCAGGTTCGAATCCTGCCTCAGGCATGGATGTGTGTGATGTCCTTAGGTTAGTTAGGTTTAATTAGTTCTAAGTTCTAGGCGACTGATGACCTCAGAAGTTAAGTCGCAAAGTGCTCAGAGCCATTTGAACCATTTTGAGATTTGACTGAGGTCTTATGATATTATTACGACGATTATGTGTATTATGCTGTTGAGGAATGTTTATTATGATATGTATTTATTATGATGAAATATTGAAGAAGTGTCGACGAATATGTATATGTGTGATAAGGTAAGGAATAATGAGTAGTGGTTAGGGACTCTGGTTTGTGAAAAACGATGTTGGGAACCAAGAATCGTACTTTAAGAGTTATGAAATGTGTGTATGTGCGTAATGTATCACAATGCCGGCAAAAAATTTTTGGACGCAGTTATATTTATAGGATTTTATTTCTTTACATTGGTAACGCAAATTCTCGACCTGTGAAATTTTTTTTATATGAGACTATCGCTACTTTCGTAAATATTTCGGTAAGAAAGTTAAGTAACCTACACGTAATGCGTCGTGTACGCCCAGCTATGCCAGCCGCCTGGAGAAGCAGCCATTAGGTGGAGAAAAAAAGAGGCCATTAACCTCGCTATTGACATTCCTTTGTAGAAAGCATCACAAATACAACACGCTCGAACTTGAAAACATATGATTCCACTGTGGAGCTCTTAATTTATGATATTTACTAAAATGCCTAATGAAATGATGAGAAACATTTTACATCTGTTGTCTTTCTAGTTGAGAGAGTGCTCATTTTGTTTAATATCTAGTTTCTAGCTGCACTGCAGCATTGGTTATAATAAAGTTTAATAGATGTGCTGAAATCACTATTTTCTGTCTACAGACCGAGTAAAGAATATTTTTATGATGTACTTTCGTAGAAAAGAGAGCACAAATAGATATTTCCCTTCACAGGAATTGCAAAAATAATTTTTTAACAGTTTGGTAATTTGTCTGCTAGAGTAAGTCAAGGTGATGCATCACTCTAGTGTTAAGATGTGACATAGGTATTAGACATGGCCATCTTTAGTGTAATACTTTTTTCTGCTTGAGCTTTGTCATGTTCAGATATAAGTTATTGCATTTGCTGCTGCTGTTTTCCAGGCATAGTGCTACTAAATTTCACTTTGTATTACTCTGTTAAGCCAGTTTTACTACTGATTTATTTTCCTTGTTGCTGCACAGTGGTTCATATTAGTGATAATGTTGCATTTGCTTTGCTAATTTATATTATTTGCTGCTTGTTTTGCCAATCTGCATTTTTTGTCATTGCTGTTTGTGTTAATTGTTTTGTGCTGCTGCATTGCGTCGTCCCTTAGTTTAGCATCTGAGATCAGTAGATTTAAGTTAGCTTAAGATGGGGTAGGCTATATAAGAGAACGAGTTGTGATGAATTGGAAGAAATGCATTGAGAAGTTATAAGAAAATGGTTTGGCCAAAAAAGTGGTGTACAGTGGAGAAAAACTATTTTTGAAAGAGAATGTGAACAGAATACAGAAAGCATGCTTGGATAGGATTTTTTTGGGTGGAAACAAATGTTCAAATAAGAGGAAAGATCTACGAAATAAAGTTTTGGGTTGGACTGCAGTACCAAATTTCACGCTGTAAACAAACCCTGTTCTGTACTTCTGTGTTATTATGCTATGTGAATTTGTGTTGTTCCTGTCTTTATGTGTATAGCTAATAAGAGTTATGTTGT